>NC_028352.1:11870194-11873533 GCF_000741045.1 Vigna radiata var. radiata | reverse complement strand
GATTTATGTTCCAGGTTTTCCATAAGCGAATGCCTCCGGAAGCAATTGATCTTGCATCAAGGCTTCTCCAATATTCACCTAGTCTCCGGTGCACTACAGTGAGTTGAACCATAAATATACCTCCCTTCACTACTCCCATGATATTAGATCTACTATACTTGTGGTATATTGTAGAATTAGTAAACTCAACTGGCATAATTTTCACTAATGACCTTTGTTATTTCAGCTTGAAGCGTGTGAACATCCTTATGCTCGTCTACCTAATGGCCGTCCATTGCCCCCGCTTTTCAACTTTAAACAGGAAGTACGTGCATAAGTTATGTTTTTATATTAAATGTGCCATGACATGTATAGGCTGCAGCTTTTTTTTACTATGACTAGCTTTGCCACTGTTCATCATGATCCAAACAAATTAACAATTTCTCATACACCTAATTTGTGAACACTATCTAACCCCAAAAATACTCTTAATGAATCTGTGATGAAAACTTGACGACAGTTGGCTGGAGTATCATCAATAGGCTGATCCTAGAGCATATTAGAGGGCAGGAGTTTCTTCATCCTTTTTGTGTAGTTTCGTGTTAGATGTGTGCTTGATTAGAAATAGTTAACCATATTTGTTTCAATATTATGCTTGGATATCATATGGTTTAACTTTTCCTGAAAATTGAACGTAGTCCACCATGTTGCAGCAAGCTATGATTGTTTGAACTGGAATGCAAACTTTTTCCTGCACTCATTCTTATCTTTCAATTGATTATTGAAATCTGTCTTGAGTTCTGAGTAGCATCATCACTCTTTGTTGAGAGCAGTTTTTTTAATTGCATTGAGAAAATAATTTCCTGGTATTAATCACAAGCAGATTTCAGTCTTGTTCAAAGTGATTGATTGCACACCTTTGCGTGCCCCCTAGCTAACTAATCATGAACTGAGAGTTAATTTGTACATGAGCTGATTTATTTTGGATTACTTGTGAATCAACCTGTTTTAACTACCAATGTCTTAATTGCACCACATCACTCTTGTCCAGATTGGTTGATCTCAGTCTGAATATATTGGTCTCTTTTAATCACAAATTGACATTGTTAACACTGTATATGTTGCTAGTTTTTGTGTGATTGTGTGCAAGGCTGATATAATTGGATTATAGGACCTAGAAATCTGCCAGGATCAGCAAGTGAACATATGCAGCATGTGCAGGCCAGAAATTAAAACGAGATGTTAAATTGCATTGTTCAAGTTGTTTGTTTAATTTGATTATGTAATAGCTTGCAATTTGGACTGCCTGAACTGCTGGATTTGGTGTGAAAATTTTAGTGTGCAGAGCTTATCTTTAGTTGGAAATTACACGACTAGAAGCTGCATTCTGAACAAAAGGGAGTTTCTTTTTGATTAATTGTTTGATTACACTTTCTCTGTGTGGCTTGCAATTGTTAAGATTGGTGTGGCTGCTGATTTTGAGTGAATTAATGTGCAGCAGATGTCAATTTGAGACCACGTGAAGACCAAAGCATCGTAGGAGTTGCTTTCATTGATTTTCAGTTCGTGAAGGAGTTTAATTAAACAGTAGCAACTACATTTCTGTGTGCAGATTTGAATTGAAGGGAGTCTTTAGTTGAACTGCTCCTATTATTGTTTGTCATTGATTAGTATTAGGAGAAATGTTGACTTAGCGTGCATTATCTGTGTAGTTGGCCATTGAAACGCTGAAAGAAATTCAATATTACGTGGANCTACAGCGAGTTCCAGTTTGAGAGAAAAGGGAGAAAACTCTTTATCTTGTGTACTTTTTTATTATTATTGATAATACGTATGTTCTGTAACATGGAACAACTCACACAAAAAAGTGATTATTTATCTATTTTAGACACCTTCCATAAAAACTAATACAAACACAAACAACAAAATAGTTTTTCTGAATAATTTCTTTTTTGTCCCCAATTAGTGTCAGATTATTCTCTTGCTGTTTATTTCTAATCTTCCCAACATATTTTCATAAGACTCTAGCCCTTCAACTCCACCATAGCTGAATGCATATCTAGCCTAATTTCCCTTATTCCTTGCACCCCATTTGTGCAGGGTAGTGACCCTTCTCCAGGGTCACTATGCTGTGGCAACCTCAAACAGATCTACAGCCAAGAGCCACATTGTCTTTGCCTCTTGTCCAATGTCACTAACTTCGGTTCTCTTCCCATCAACAGGACACTTGTTCTACAGTTACAAGTTCTTTGCAACCTTCAAGTTAATGCTAATATCTCCTTCTGTTTAGGTTGTATAAATAATTTATTACTTATATTTGACTGGTGTTATTTTGAATAATTTTATGTTGAATTGATTTTTTGTTTGTTTCTTTAACTCAGTGAATCAAGTGCACACACCTGCAACTCCTCCTCATTCTCAGGTTTCTTTAGACACAAAGAACAATTCCATTGTTAACTGTAAACTAACACTTTTTTTTTTTTACAAATCTCCTATTATTATAACTTACAAAACTATATACGTTTAATTTTGTACGTCTTAAAATATGATTTTTGTACGTCATAAAATATTATAACTTATATGTACAAGTCTCATCTTAGGATTAGAATTTTAGAATTTTATTGAGTGTTTGTATGTGATTTTGTTTCACTTTTTTAATTTTTCTATCCTAATAGAAAGTAAAACTTACTAAAGTTGCCTAACGAAATCATATTTCATTAAAGTAAAATATGTCAGTTTGGCATGACGAAATAATGGTCAATAATTTACTAACAAAAAGTTATAGGAATTTTATGAAGGCTTAAGCTTAAAACATATTAATAAATCGGTGGAACATTCTCAAAGAAATAGTCAAGCAGAGCCAACCAACAAGGTTATAATTACAAAAATAAAATGAAGATTGGGAAATGCTAAAAGGAATTGAGTCGAAAAACTTTCGGAAATCATATAAGCATATAGATCTACACCACATAGCACTACAGGAAAATCACCCTTTAATTTGACGTATGACTAGGTAAGACATTTATTACTTTTGAATATACTATATTGTTACAATTGGACTATTCTCCTCGGTAGGTTAGGAGATTTTTTTTTTTAACTTATCTATACTCCTCCTACACCTATAAAAGGATGTTTTTTCTCACATCCAAAAAGATAACACACATATCTCTTCTTTTATTCTCACTTTTATTTTCTCTCTCTTTATCTTTTTTTCCTTAATTTATATTTACTCTTTAATTTCTATATATTTCTTTTAAATCATTTAAATGTTTAAATCGACACTGACAATAATCCTTTTAAAGGAAATTGTGTCCTTATAATTTGCATTTGAAATGACTTCAACTTTAATAGATTGTATCC
>NC_028352.1:11861866-11862977 GCF_000741045.1 Vigna radiata var. radiata | reverse complement strand
CTCAAACAGATCTATAGCCAAGAGCCACATTGTCTTTGCCTCTTGTCCAATGTCACTAACTTCGGTTCTCTTCCCATCAACAGGACACTTGCTCTACAGTTACCAGCTCTTTGCAACCTTTAAGTTAATGCTAATATCTCCTTCTGTTTAGGTTGTATAAATAATTTATTACTTATATTTGACTGGTGTTATTTTGAATAATTTTATGTTGAATTGATTTTTTGTTTGTTTCTTTAACTCAGTGAATCAAGTGCACACACCTGCAATTACTCTTCATTCTCAGGTTTCTTTAGACACAAAGAACAATTCCATTGTTATCGGTAAACTAACACCTTTTTTTTTTTACAAATCTCCTATTATTATAACTTACTATATACATCATACTTTGTTTTTGTACGTCATAAAATATGATTTTTGTACGTCATAAAATATTATAACTTATAAAACTATGTACAAGTCTCATCCTAGGATTAGAATTTTAGAATTTTATTGAGTGTTTGTATGTGATTTTGTTTCACGTTTTTTAATTTTTCTATCCTAATAGAAAGTAAAACTTACTAAAGTTGCCTAACGAAATCATATTTCATTAAAGTAAACTTATTTGATATGTCAGTTTGGCATAATGGTCAATAATTTACTAACAAAAAGTTATAGGAATTTTATGAAGGCTTAGGCTTAAAACATATTAATAAATCGGTGGTACATTCTCAAACAAATAGTCAAGTAGAGCCAACCAACAAGGTTATAATTACAAAAATAAAATGAAAATTGGAAAATGCTAAAGGGAATTGAGTCGAAAAACTTTCGAAAATCATATAAGCATATAGATCTACACCACATAGCAGCAAAATCACCCTTTAATTTGACGTAGGGCTAGGTAAGACATTTATTACTTTTCAATATACTATATTGTTACAATTGGATTATTCTCCTCTGTAGGTTAGGAGATTTTTTTATTTTAACTTATCTATACTCCTCCTACACCTATAAAAGCATGTTTTTTCTCACATCCAAACAGATAACACATATCTCTTCTTTTATTCTCACTTTTATTTTCTCTCTCTTTATCTTTTTTTTCCTTAATTTATATTTACTCTTTAATTTCTATATA
>NC_028352.1:11855264-11859559 GCF_000741045.1 Vigna radiata var. radiata | reverse complement strand
GACCAACTTGTGGAAATTATTAAGGTAATTTCTCTTCTACATTGTTGTCTCTGGTTTGCAACATGTATTTGCAGAGGGTACCCCCACACGAGAGGAAATTCGTTGCCTGAACTCAGAATATACAGATTTTAGATTCCCTCAGATTAAAGCTCATCCTTGGCACAAGGTAATGTCATTTCTCAACCATCCTCNTTATAACATTCAACAATTTCTTTTAGACTTTAAATACAGATTAAAAAGTTTGAAAANTAGTTGTCCAAGTTAAAGTGAATAGCTTGCTTTACATGTTACAACAACTTTTGAGGGTGCTTTCCATTCTTTATGTTTCAATGATGAGTTTGATGATTTAACCTACCTCACCTGGTAAGATAAAGCTTGGTCGTTGACTATTAATCATTTGCTAGTTATTGACTCAATTATTTTGATGATTTATGTTCCAGGTTTTCCATAAGCGAATGCCTCCGGAAGCAATTGATCTTGCATCAAGGCTTCTCCAATATTCACCTAGTCTCCGGTGCACTGCAGTGAGTTGAACGATAAATATACCTCCCTTCACTACTCCCATGATATTAGATCTACTATATTTGTGGTATATTGTGGAATTAGTAAACTCAATTGGCATAATTTTCACTAATGGCCTTTGTTATTTCAGCGGGAAGCGTGTGCACATCCTTTCTTTGATGAGCTCCGCGAGCCAAATGCTCGTCTACCTAATGGCCGTCCATTGCCCCCGCTTTTCAACTTTAAACAGGAAGTACGTGCATAAGTTATATTTTTATATTAAATGTGCCATGACATGTATAGGCTGCAACTTTTTTTTATATTTTTATAATTAGGTGTATGAGAAATTGTTAATTTGTTTGGATCATGAAGAACAGTGGCAAAGCTAGTCATAGTAAACATGACATGTCACATATGTAAACATTGTCATTGTCATTGTGTCACAGATGACACTCACATACTTTCATAGAATCTCAAAGTAAACATGACACTCACATTACATTGTCATTGTGTCACAGATGGGTTCTAGCATGAGGAGAGAAATTTTCACTGAGAGTGTTTCTATGGGCCTCAAAAATTGGCAGAAAAGGGCTAAACAATCTCTGCAGAACAACTCAACTTCAAGAAAACACTCAGACTCTTTGCATTCCAAAGGAGGTGACAATTCAGCAAGAGGAACAATGCATAGTTTGAACAACCCAGATATTGTAGTGCTCACAAACAACCCTTCTCCCTCTAATGAGGGAGAGAGCATTGCTCCCACCAATAATGAGCAAGATGTATCAAGTCCTTCGACTTCAGAAATCACAGTTACTGAGGAAGAGAATTCCAAGATCATCACCAGAGGAACCTATGACGGTGAGATCTCATTTGGTAGCAGCTGGAAGAATGTAGGAAGTAGCAGAGGCATTGGAGAAATTGTCTCAATAACTGAAGAAGATGACGCTGAAAAATTACCTGAATTTATCCATAGAACATAAAAACTTTAGTCCCTTGCATATACCGTGTTAAAGTGTCAACAACAGCAATCAAATCAATTACCTACTCTTTAATTTTCTACCCTTTCTTCTGTGTGCCTGAATTGAAAAATAACACCAGCAAGAAAAGTTCTCTCTCTTGTTCTAAGCACTGACTTCTCTTTCTCAGTTGTCTATTTTTTCTTGAATAGATGACACTTTTCAATTAAAGAGTGGAGAAAGAGACGAATGAAAGGGCCAGGTGATTTGAATCCTTGATAATATACTAGATATTCATTGCATCATGCCAATAATTACAACTATTATTCAAATTGACCTAGCATAATTGAAATTCAGTCCAAATACATCAGTTTGTTTGAATATTCCAAGTTGGAAAGATTTAAGTGGAATATATTCAACTCTAATGGGATATGAAGCATCTTAAGCTCGATTAACTATGTAATAAAAATCAAATTAAATGTTCATTTATTTAGTTTAAGTAGAAATGTAAGATATATAATAATATTTCTTTGAAAGTTATATAATTTAATTTATTTAATAGAAGATAAACTATTTGGATAATACACAACAAAAAATATATTTTTTATTAATTTGAAAAGATTTTGGTTAACTATTTTAATTGTTCAAATTAAAGCTGTAAAAATGGATCACAATTCGCGGGCCAACTTGATCCAGCACGAGTTTGGACTGGTTTGGGTTTGAAAAAATTGTATTTTTTATGCGGGAGGGATTTCGAGCGTTACTCCCTGCACCCCTACAAATGCTTCCTCCACCTCTCCATCTCATTTTTACCCTTTAATAAACGGATGTCCACATCCGTTCACGAATGTTGAGAACCGTTTAAAAACATTGTGCCTGCAGCTCAGAAAACAGAGAGACTAAGTTTGTAGTTTTGGAAAAAGGTAGCACAACGCTAGTAGAAGGGAAGAATAGGATATGCTTCGTAGCTAATGAGATAGCGGCAGTTCATCTTCAGAGTCGAGGCCAGAGATATTTTTGTACTGCATCCAAACACTGGATACCTATAAAGCACAATGATGTCAGGTGGAACGTCTCTCAGTCACTCAAGATCAATGCCCTTGTGCTTGTCAACTAATAGATTGAGGAAACTCTGCATAGTAATTCATTTGGCACAATTTTCAGTATTCAACTACAGGATTAAAGTAGAAATTCTATTCACGATCTGGAATTCTACCTGAATACGTTCAGCAAGCATGTTTTCCAACAATTATTTTTTGCCACAATTTTTTTTCCAGTCACGTATCTTTCCTTCAAGATTTGCTCTTATACTTACCACAATTTTTTTTTTGCCACAATTTTTTTGGGACGGACGGAGTTGGAGTGATTTCAAACGGATTAGAAAAAATGAGTTTGGGAGAATTGGGAGGGGAGGGGGTGTGGGACTGTGCAAAATAATAAATATAATTAAAATAAAAATGGGTACTTTTGTAATTAAAATTTTTTTGAAAAAGTTTGGGGAGGTGGAGGGAGCATTGGTGGAGGTGGAGGGAGCAACACCCAGGGATTTCAACCAAACTCATTTAAACCCGGCTCATGCGGATTGAACCCATGGTGGGCCGGGTTGGCCCACCAACCCACCTACCTCATTTTATTTTATTAAAATTTAATTTTAATTTCATAAAAAAATATTTATTATTATTTTTTTGCTTGAAAAAATTAAGTTTCCTATTTTCAAAATTAATTAAACACCCATGTTTGGAGTGGAATTTGTTTAGATTTGAATTATAGAAAGTTTGTATTTTTTTTTATTTTAAAAAAATTGTATAAGTGAGTCAACTCATTTACCCACCAACCCGTTGTGGGTTGGGCTGGGTTCGAATTTTTCTAGCTCGCTAATAAATGAGCTGGGTTGGGTTTGCTTACTAAGTGACCAACCCGTGGTAGACCGGGCCGGATCGTGCCGGTGGTCCATTTTGACAACTCTAGTTCAAATTTTATATTAGCTTGAGATTTAGGCGAGGTGTATAATTTCAAATTTGCTAAACACTCCGTAATGCTCTCGTGAGTTTTTCATATTTATATTTTATTTTGGATTCTCTTTTATTCTCTTTCTTGGGTCTCTTCTTCTCTTCTAAATTTCAAAGATGAGACTTTTAAGGATCGATTACTCGGAGCAACTACTTATAGGTTCCTTCTTCTTCAACTTCATCTCTATTTTTAGTAATTTTGCTTTGAGATTATTGATCTTGTGTTTTATCTTTTCCCTAGTGATGTGATTGTGATGGGTTATTTTGATTTTATTGTTTTGAGCCATTGCTTGTGGAGTTGAGCGAGAGTAAGAGTTGAACGAAAGTTGTGCGAGAACGATAGTTGAGAGTGAGAGTTAAGTGAGATCAAGAATCAAGAGCGAGAGTTGAGTGGGAGTGATTCATGGTTGTAGGTATGAAGATAAAGGAAGCATTCAAGTCTCTGGGTATTGTGATGCAGATTGGGCAGGCTCGCCTATTGATAGACGGTCTACTACAGGATATTGTGTTTTTCTGGGAGGAAACATTATTTCATGGAAAAATAAGAAACAAAATGTAGTACCTCGATCAACAGCGGAAGTTGAGTATAGGGCAATGGCGTCACTAACATGTGAACTTATATGGGTGAAACAATTCCTTCAAGAGCTTAAATTTTGTGACATCCATACTATGAAGATGTATTGCGACAATCAAGCTGCGCTCCACATTGCATCAAATCCAGTGTTCACGAGAGGACTAAACATATAGAAATTGATTGTCATTTTGTTCGTGAAAAGTTGTTGACTAAAGAAATATGTACTGAGTTTATTGGGTCAAACGATCAACTCGC
>NC_028352.1:11848492-11852129 GCF_000741045.1 Vigna radiata var. radiata | reverse complement strand
ATTACATACTTACGGAAGAACAAATCTTACAAAGACACTTGAAGATGGAGGTATCCTACCTGGTCAATACTATTATGCATTTAGAATCAACGATGCCATAAAAAACGTGATTTATGCTGATGTAGAACTATCATGTGTAAGACCAAATTATCAAGCAAATTATCAAATTCTCGTAGAAATTAGGTTTCTTTTTTTACAAATCTCCATTTATTACAAATCCATTTTTATAGGTAAACTAACACTTTTTTTTACAAATCTTCTATTATTATAACTTACAAAACTATGTACGTCATAGTCCGTTTTTGTACGTCATAAAATATGATTTTTGTACCACTAGTACAAAAATCATATTTTATGACGTACAAAAACGAACTATGACGTACATAGTTTTGTAAGTTATAATTGGTCTACACATTTTATGACGTAACAAAAATTTATGTCATCTAAACATATTATGACACAGTTTCTAAAATCAGTCCATTTTTAAGACCTATTATAACGTACAACACTATGTACGTCATAGTTCGTTTTTGTACGTCATAAAATATAATTTTTGTACTAGTGTACAACTCTTCTTTAAATCTTGATTATTCTTTAAGAATCTTTTTACAGGTTCTGCTCTTTTATTTTATAAATCGTATTGCTCATAAATCTCTTTACAGATTCCCTCTTGATCGACAAATCTCTGCGAAGCACACAAAATGCCTCTTCCGAATAATAAATCTCCGTCAAAGAGAATTGATGCGATGGATTTTGGTTGTTCCATCAAAAGACACAAATTAGAAAATGGAGAATATACTAAAGTAATTATTATCATTACTGTTGCATTTTAATTTACATTTTTTAATCTTTTTTCGTTTTTTTTAAGGTTTATCAAAGACCAATAAGTGGACCAAGTATGAGAAGAAGAATTATACCTTGGCAGTATGAATTTATCGAAATTCCCATAAAAGCTTTAGCTAGGGCCCCTGCTTCAACACCCCCTGCTTCAAGCCCATGATACTGAATAACAAGAAAACAAAGGACTTAATTTGCCTATTTTGTTCAGAAAAGAAGGATGGAGAGCTTTCGTTGCGGCTTATTGCATCTTTATTTTTCCACGTGGCATAGTTTGTTTCTTGGAATTCTAGCTAAGCCGATCATTGAAACTCACGTCTATAAATTTCTAAATATGAAATATGGAATAGCCATATTTTTAAAGATGACGATAATATCTGTATTGGGTCATCTTTTAGGGGGCGGATTTGTTATTATGTTTTGCAGTGCTCTCCAGAATCGCAGCCATAGTTATTCTTACGGTTTTAGTTTCACTTGAGAATTAAACTGTAAAATAATTTTAAAGTTTAAACCCTTTTTTGGTCCCTAAGTTATAAGCTGGTGTTCAGTTTAGTCATCGATTTCAACAATGTCAATCTTTGGTCCCTAAGTTATACAAAATGTTTCAAATTAATCCCTACGGTTAAATATCCACTTACGGAGTTAACTTTTTCTTTCTCTCTCTTCTCCTCTTCTCAATTTCTCTGCACACTAACAAGCTATTTCTTTCTCTCTCTGAATTTCACTTCCCCCTTAGACAACCACTACTTGAGTTTAGGTTGCTTCTATATTCTCATTCTTTGATTGATTAAGACAATTTTACTCTATCAAACTAAAAAGAATGTACAGAATAAAAAATAGAATAATGAATAACTTTGGTCAACATTTTGATAAATAAACTATCTTGATTTATTCATTTTTGTTTTCTTATGTAATCTGATTATTGATAAATAAAAAAAATCTTAGAACTGTAGAGAAATAAAATTGGAAAAAAGTGAAGAATTAACCACTTTAATATATATTTATAGATACTTTTTGAAAATATTTTTATTTTTACTTTAAAATCATATCTCTTAACCTAAACAAAGTTGAAGTTGGATAAAAAATAAATTATATTTTAAGTATGTTTTTAATATTTGAACTTTGATAGAAAATTAAAATTATGTACACAATTTTGATATATTTATATTTCCCCACGTTTCTAAAAAACATGGTTTATACATCAAAATAATTTAACATAATTGAATTAAAAATTATATTAATTCATTTTTAAAATTTAAAAATTGAGATATATCAAAATTTTAAATATTACATAAAGTTTAAAGTTCCATATATGTACCATTATCTTTATAATAAAATAATACACAAATCATTCTAACATTAAACAGTAAAATTAGATAGTATTATTCTCATAGTATAAAACCTATCACGTTCTTCTCCATGTCAAATATTCAACCTACCTGTTCCTATCTTGCAACAAAGGAACATTGTGACATGGTGACTCCAAGTTCTCAACCCCTATTGCAATCTCACTCTCCTCTTTCGATTTCCCCCACAATACGGCATAAAATCCAACAACGAATATAACCGCACCAATCAAACTGCAGAAAGTTCATAAGAAAATTTTATCACCAAACAAATTTAGGTGACATCTACACGTTGATAATGGATTCTCTAATCTGTAGCATTCAAATTTTACCTTCCAAGACTGAAATCATCACCAAGAAAGATTGCACCCATGAAAGCGGTGAAAATGATTGCCACAGGTTTGAACATAGAACAAAACAGAGGACCTGCTTTAAGGACGCACCATGTGCATAGTAGGTAACATATCATTGTTGCAACTATTGCCTATCCAGAAATATTTTTCATACCATTTATAAAAGTTAAAGCAAAAACACAAATGTAAATGTATTTCAGTGTTTCATTTTCATCTGGTTGGTTTTCATTTTCCACCTGATATAAAATGCCTATCAGCCCTATATCCAAGTTGAGTTTCCATTCAGTCGGATCCCTCAGAGCAATTAAGGTAATACTCCACACTGCATGGTTGAAGATAAGAGTTGGAAAAATACAATCACTGTTACATCAGGATATTTCTTTGCTACCGAAGCCTGAAGAAGGACTATAGTCGACATGATAAGTAATAGTAAAAATTTATTATTCAGCTATGGCTATGTGGAAGGGTTTGGAGGTGGAGGATGGTTTGGGAGAGGAGGAGGACCAGGTGGTGCTGGAGGAAGGTTTGGTGGTGATGAGTTTTGAGTGAGGAGAGAGAAAAATATATATTTAAACATCAAAGGAGAAATAGAGAAATTCAGAGAGAAAAAAAAGTCGTCAGTGTGCAGAGAAATTCAGAGGAACATAAGAGAGAGAAAGAAAAAGTTAACTCCGTCAGTAGATATTTAACGGCAGGGACTGATTTGAAACATTTTGTATAACTTAGGGACCAAAGGTTGACATTGTTGAAATCGGGGACTAAACTGAACACCAGCTTATAACTTAGGGACCAAAAAGGGGTTTAAACCTAATTCTAAAGGGCTGGATTGATTCCTCTCATAATCTTCTATTTATAATAATAAATTGATACAAAAGTACATGATAATTAGAGTAACCTAGACACAATATAGATATGATAATTAGAGTAACCTAGACACAATATAAACATGATAATTAGAGTAACCTAGACACAATATAATCATGATAATTAGAGTAACCTAGACACAATATAATCATGATAATTGGAGTAACCTTGACACAATATAATCATGATAATTAGAGTAACCCTAGACACAATATAATCATGATAAATAGGATAAAT
>NC_028352.1:11828446-11848462 GCF_000741045.1 Vigna radiata var. radiata | reverse complement strand
GGAGCATACAAATTTTATGTACCAAGCTTGGAACAAATAAACTCAATCCGAGGACCCCTTAATGATTTAGTCAATACATCTGCGAGTTGATCGTTTGACCCAATAAACTCAGTACATATTTCTTTAGTCAACAACTTTTCACGAACAAAATGACAATCAATTTCTATATGTTTAGTCCTCTCGTGAAACACTGGATTTGATGCAACGTGGAGCGCAACTTGATTGTCGCAATACATCTTCATAGTATGGATGTCACAGAATTTAAGCTCTTGAAGGAATTGTTTCACCCATATAAGTTCACATGTTAGTGACGCCATTGCCCTATACTCAGCTTCCGNTGTTGATCGAGCTACTACATTTTGTTTCTTACTTTTCCATGAAATAATGTTTCCTCCCAAAAAAACACAATATCGTGTAGTAGACCGTCTATCAATAGGCGAGCCTACCCAATCTGCATCACAATACCCAGAGACTTGAATGCTTCCTTTATCTTCATATAACAGTCCTTGCCCGGGAGCCTTTTTGACATACCTTAGAATGCGAATGAGAGCATTCCAATGGTCAACACATGGAGCCTGCATGAACTGACTAACCACTCCAACTGCAAAGGACAGATCTGGCCTTGTAATAGTGAGATAAATCAGTTTTCCAACAAGTCTCCTATACCTCTCTGGATCAGAGAATAATTCACCTTCTTCTATCTTTAATTTCTGGTTTAGGTCCATGGGACTGTCTACCGGTCTGCAATCAATCATGTCTGTTTCTTGTAATATATCAAGAGCATACTTCCTTTGGGAGATTACAACTCCATCTTTTGATTGTGTTTGTTCAATGCCTAAGAAGTATTTGAGACTTCCAAGATCCGGTATAGTCCTACATCTCTTAATGACAGGGGTAGCATCACCCTCTTTAATGGTCTGTAAGGATTATTTTTGATGTTTTCATTTAACACTTATTTCTATGTTACTTATTTTGCCATTTTTTGCTAATGCCTAAAGGGATAGAGTAACTGAAAAACATATTTTTTGTTGGACATCATCAACAAAGGGGGAGATTGTTGATAGGGGGAGCTATATCTCGCTATACCCATCTCATATATACGTTTTTGAAGATGAACAAAAGAAATGTTTTATGGTTTCTTGCACAATAAATGGCATAACAATTGCTTTATCATCATTATGTTTGTGCTTGAAATTCTTTATACATGTATTCATTGTATGTAAATGAGTCATAAGTTTAAACATATTGCACATTACATTTCTGGGTGAAATTATCGATTAAACATTGTATATAATTTGGGGGAGATTGTTGATAGGCGAAGATATATCTAGCTATTGCCTCTCGTGTTGTCATTGTCGTCGTCGCCTCTCGTGCTGCTGTTGTCGACGCCGCCTCTCGCGTTGTCGCTGCCACCGTCGCTTCTCACGTTGCCGCTGCCGCCATTTCCTCTTGTGTGTCGCTACCACCAGTGCTTCTCGCGCTACCGCCTATGCCTCTCACGTTGTCTTTGCCGCTACCACTGTCATTGTCGTAGTTGCTGTCGTCTTCATTGTTGTTGCTGCCATTGCCATCTGTTATAGATTTTTAGGGCTTTAGGGTTTCTTGTGAATGATTATTAATGGCTCCAATTTCTCTACTCCTATTTTTTATTTGTATTATGTTGTGTAAAATATATCACTAAATTTATGGGTTTTTGTTGTATTGTTTGGTTGTGAAGATGAATTGAATTGGAAGAGTTATTGGTTATGAGAATTTTTTATGTTGTATTACATTCAAATTTTATCTCTATTGTGTATGGAACTTGAATATAAGAAAGATGAATCTTGTGGTGGTTCATTGCGGTAACTGGTTAATTATTTGGGGAGATGCCAACGGAATATGTGGCTGGATTTTCAGTTTTGGGTGGAAAATATATGTTTGTTCATACACAATAAAGTTAAAATTTAAATTTGTTGCTTAATTAAAGATTTAAAATTTAAGTTTGCCTATTTTTTTACTAGTGCTAAATTGCTAAATGCTAAATAAAGAAAGAGATAGGCTAAAATGACATTACATGTTCTTGAGAAGAAGCGTTTTATAAGTAGGAAAAGCCTATACAATTATCAAGACATTATGCTTAAAGTTATATATACTTTCACAAAGTGATGAGCATTTAAGTATCTAAGTGAATCTTCCAAAGCAATTTTGTTCAAAAATCTATCAAGTGAAACATGTCTTGCAACAAGTATCGTTTAAAGGACATATGCGCAAAACAAAACGGTATACCCTTAAGGGACTAAAGTTTCTTAGTGATGCTCATAAATGTTGCATGTTACATATGTATTATCTATGGATAAATTCAGGTAATTTTTCAACGTCATCTTCTTCAGTTATTGAGACAATTTCTCCAATGCCTCTGCTACTTCCTACATTCTTCCAGCTGCTACCAAATGAGATCTCACCGTCATAGGTTCCTCTGGTGATGATCTTGGAATTCTCTTCCTCAGTAGCTGTGATTTCTGAAGTCGAAGGACTTGATACATCTTGCTCATTATTGGTGGGAGCAATGCTTTCTCCCTCATTAGAGGGAGAAGGGTTGTTTGTGAGCACTACAATATCTGGGTTGTTCAAACTATGCATTGTTCCTCTTGCTGAATTGTCACCTCCTTTGGAATGCAAAGAGTCTGAGTGTTTTCTTGAAGTTGAGTTGTTCTGCAGAGATTGTTTAGCCCTTTTGTGCCAATTTTTGAGGCCCATAGAAACACTCTCGGTGAAAATTTCTCTCCTCATGCTAGAACCCATCTGTGACACAATGACAATGTAATGTGAGTGTCATGTTTACTAAGAGATTCTATTAAAGTATGTGAATAATGTTTCTCCTCCCTTGTTAATTAGCTTCAGTTACATGTAAATTTTACATTATAATATCTAAAGGACTTAATTTATATTTACCTGAGTAACAAGTGCAAAAAGGGGAAGGGTGACATAACCACAAAGAAGCTGCACAGCTATACCCATTCCAATCCTTATGCCAATGTCCTCATTTTCTCTATTGAAGCAAGACCTTGGACCAAATTCATACTGTTGTTTGTGAGTATTATCAGCACAAAAAAATAAACTTCTCTAGAGTATCATTACTTACCCAAGTCCAGGTGAAGAATGCAAGTTGAAAGGAGTTCTGTCAAAAACAGTAACAATGACTCATTAGGATGTTTAAACATAAGCAAAATCCTTTCAACTTGCATGATGATACTTTTAATGATTTCATCTATGATATGTTTGTTATAATATATATACCTACCTGGATAAGGATGAACTTGAGTAAATGCAGAAGCCATTCAGGTCTATGAAACCAGAAATGGGCATCACTGGGTGTTACTAGTAGACTTCCTTTGATCACTGGGTTTGCCTTGCAACTATCTACACACATCTTTGTTATTATGACTTGGAGTTTTGTCCCAGCTAGTAAAGCAACCTTAAATACAAAATATAATGAAAACAAGTCAAGACAGAATCAAAAAAATACAAATCACATTTTTGTTATTGTGTGAAATAGATAAAGTGTACCATAAGTGGAATAAATGGAAGCCAGTAGTAATTATAGAACTCTGCAAGAAAAACGAAACCATTTGTTAAACACTGAAGGTTTGTTGCAAAAGAAATTATTTTTATCCCATACAACTGTAGTAGTCTTTGTTTGGATAAACTTTTCAAGAAATCGTATGTAAAAGATTGTTTATAAGTTTGACTATATAATTTAGGTTTAAACCTCTTTTTGGTCCCTAAGTTGTGAGTGGATGTTCAGTTTAGTCTCCGCTTTTAAAAATGTAAACCTTTGATTCCTAAGTTATAAAAAATGTATCAAAAGAGTCCTTTTTTGATGTTTATGGTCAAAGTACAAAGAGGAATCTAAAGTGCTGTTATTATTAAGAGACAAATCAGAGCAATTTAAAGATGTAGCAGTTGTTAAGAAACAACCAAAAACAGTATTTCAAGTTAAAAAAGGACTCATTTGATACATTTTTTATAATTTAGGGACCAAAGATTTACATTATTAAAAACGGGGACTAAACTGAACATCCGCTTATAACTTAGGGACCAAAAAGAGGTTTAAACCTATAATTTAAAAGAGAAACTTGCTGTGTATACTAGGGAGATATTAATACCACATCTCATACCATGTGCACTAAAAAAGATGAAAAGTATGGAGAAAATCCAGATCCAAATCCTGCAAGAGCATCAAAAGCTGGGGTTTGTGAGTTTTTCAACCTTGAAATTTAATCTTTTACAACTACAAGAATCTGCTATATAAATATTGAGGTGACAGAAACTGGTTGTTTACAATACTAGGAACCTTGTTTCTGATTTGATCAGTACCTGATTCCCATAACCTTCTCGAAATCTTCATCATAAGTGCGGGAAAGAAATTTCTTGAAGTTGAAATTGCTGCCTAAAGAAATATTAGCCTGCAATTTTAGCAAAGAAAAAAGCCTTGTTTGGTGTTACTAGGGAATAAGAATGTTTGATAACTTACTTTATTATAATGAGGCTCGTTCCAGTAAAGCCAAAACCTATAAACAGTAAATTTTGTCTAAATTCTTGATGCTAAAACAGTGCCATGAATTCCTAGTAAGAGACTTGGTATAGATGATTTTCACTTACTGCAATGAACCCATTTCGTAGAGTATAGTAATCATCTTTTGAGACTGAGACATAAAACTGCCGAACAAAGCAAACCTATAGAACCAACATAACTTTTAATCAATAAGGTGAATATTTGGATGGTTTGCTGGCAATATTTAACATCAGAATTGAAGATTTTTTACTTGTTTAAACTTCTTCTAACATCAGAAATCATATGAAGGGAAGACATTGTAAATAGAAAGAGAGAATGATAACTATTACATTTAAATTTTGGTTTACTTTCACTTACCATCCAAAGCAAGGGAGAATGATAACTCCAGAAATTCAAATGACGTTTTCCAATCATTGTTTGACCTGTATATTGGAACCTTCTTGGGTCTGCAAAAGGAAAATTTAAGGAGGAATAAAAGTAAAGAACACTATGTAACAGTGAATGTCATTTGATATATTTTTCTTGTAAAACCTAAGTACAGTTTCTCTACAATGACAAATAAATCAAGAACTTAGGTCACCATTAGCTATCTGATATTCCAGTGTTCGAGTCTCCTCCTCCCATCTTTTCCATCTTCTCATCTGTCAACAAAAAAAAAATGTAATTTCAATTGTGGATTGAACTAATACTATCAAGCTTGGACATGTCTCCAAAATAATGGTTAGTACCTACACTCAGCATGTATAGAATAGCGATACTAGACGAAGTGTCTAATTTAAAAGATACCTTTTTATCTATAACATAATCTTGACATAAACTCTAACATAATATTAATAAAAATAAACAAAATGATATTTTAAAAACACTAACTTGTTTGCATAAGTTTTCATTATGATTATAGAAATAAACAACAAAATCTTATATGATATTACTTTTTACTGTTTAGATATTACATAAATGAATTAGGTTAAGTTTTATTTTAATAATAATATGTTTAGATTATTATATCTGAGTAAACTTTTTGTAGATGGTTTTGAACATATAAATCTTTGAGATTACACCTGTTGAAATGTCTATATATGTGTTGTGTTTAATGTCCGTGTCAGTATATGTACATAACCAATGAATATTATTCTAAAACTTGAATGTAACGTAAGATAATAACTTTATGATTCTTTGTATGATTTTTTAATTTTTTTTTCATTTTTAATTAGTGTAAAACTTAAATTTACACTTGAAATTTCCAATAGTATTCATTACTATAAAATATGATGACCCTTTTTGTTGTGATGTTTATACCATCCTACATGAAAATTATAAAGCTTTTATATTTTAAGATGAATATATAAATGTAAATATTGCACTTTTTCTTTTTATCGACAAATAAATATTTATATATATAATGAAGTATTTGGACTGCTTCAATCTATTTATAGAATATATGTACATAGATTTTCCTCTTAGCACCTATATCATTCGTTCAAAAAATCTATCTCATGTACATTAAAACTTAACCCTCTACGAGTCTTATTTTTAGCAAAATATTGCACTGTCAGAAAAGGAAACACGTTATACTTTTTTTTTAAAATTAGGATGGTTTTGAGGTATAGAAAGTGAGGACTTAGTTTGTATCAATACTTTTATTTATAATTGAAATGGAAAATTTATTTTAACAATGGGATGTCTAGTTTGAGAGGATACTTTATTGTTTCTACTTTCCATTATAAAAATGTCATCATCTAATTTTCATTTAATCTTTTATTTTGAAAATTTTGTATAAAAGTTGTAAAAAATGTAAATAGTAAAAATATTTTTAAAAAAGCAGAAAGAAAATGAAAACATTGGTTATATATTCCAAAAAGAAAATTATCATTTAATCACAAGCAGTCAAACCTCATTTGGCCTTTGAATGAATTTAGTTGAAATAGGAGAAAATGAAGATGCGAACAAAGATATATATATATATATATATATATATATATATATATATATATATATATAGCTTATGTAAGATTTTCTTGGTCTATATTGTGGCAAATTATACAATAATAAAAAATGGGGATTATGTAGAATAAATTTAGTTGTGTACTGTCATTTCTAATCATCATTGTTGTTTGGATATAATTTAACTTGGGATTAAAATAATTAAAGAAAAATGATAAATGTATATTTCAACTTGGGTATACATATTCTATATTTCGTTGGTTAAATTAGTGTAATATTTTGTTTAAACTAGTATAATTGTTAGTTAATTAACCAATATGCTAATTATAATATATCTAAATATTACATAAATTAAATTGTTACCAACCTTATGATAATATAAAAAAAAAATCAACTATGAATATATTTGTGTATGGAATCAAAGTTAATTGATTAAATAAGTTAAAATAATTTGTTGCATAATTCAAATTTCTTTTTCGTTATAATGGGGACATATGATATATATTAATTTTTTTTCAATACCACAATATTTTGATTAACTTTGGTACAATATTTTGGTTAAATTAATACAATTGTTAATTATATTCTAAATAAGTAGTATTAAATTAGTATATGCAATTTTAGATATATAAATCTATATGTGTTTATAAATTAAATAAAGGAGCGAATATATATTAAGAGAATAATCAAACTTTTGCTTTAGGTGTAATGGTGGACAGTTGGTGACTTCTGACTAAGTAAATAGTATCGCACTAGAATTTATATGCTGATAATGATATAAGAAATAATGTTGAAAAGTTTACTATATATAAAAAAGCCAGTGTATGGTTCTTCTCAGCTTTCAGGTTACGTGTTATGAAAACTGTTATGTGTGGAAAAATTCTTCCTTCTAATTTCCAAATGATTGAAAATGGTGGACATACCTTTGCCTTCCCGAGGCACATTGTCAATGTACAGAACAAGATGTGAAACACAGCCAGAAAGGAGATGAATATATTCAGTTGCAGGATTCCATCACTTGAAATTAAACTAACCATACCCTGCATGTCATCATAACAAATTTTTTAATTTATAGTTTTTAATTAATATAATATGATTATGCCATTAGTTGCATTTGACTTACTGTATGTGTTTGATGAATGGATATAAAACATCTTTATTTATTTATCTACACACTTAAGGAACTTGATTATTGGAAATTCTATATCACGAATTTAAAATAAATAAGTGGGTGTAAATCTTGAATTAGATTTAAAATTTAATGATTAAGAAATATAATTAAATTAAATCGTTTGACCTTTGCTTCACAATAGTTGACCTCAACTTCAGATTCGTTTGTTGCAGGTGCTACGTCAAATTGTGAGGTTGATGTATGAGTAGCTGAAAACCCTGTTAATTCTGCAGCATCTTTGCATGGCAGAAAATATGTTGCCACATCCTTGTTGATGCATATTTTCGATATTGGCACTTCCGACATGATGGTGAGAAGAAAGGACATGAAACCGAATTTCATCATTTCTATGATACCAAATTCATAAGCGTTTCATCAAAATCACAGTTATTTTTGTTTCTCATAAAACTAATTATGAATTATCCATCTTAATGATTGCAAGTTGCAGATAGAAGATAATAATTAATAACAAAGTCAATTCCAGATATGCACCAACCTGTTTTGGTTTTAGTCAATGCCCTCCCTAGTGATTTTCCTTTCCTTTTCCTTAAAATCTGGAGCATATAAACCAAAAATATAGTCAGAATTAATCGATTTTAAATATTTACCATGAACCAAAACACGTATTTTAAAGCTATATTTTACTTCTCTTTATATATTGGAACTGTGTTTAAAGAATTTATAATCAAAAGTTCTTTTTTGAATGCATTTTCTATTGGAATTCTGAACAATACCTCAGACAACTTGTGGAGACTACCCTCAATGATCAAAGATATTAGAAGAAGGAAGAAGCAAAAAACTGATACAGCCCATGTTGCAGTTTCTTCCAGGGATCTTTCTTCTCCTATTTCCATAAGAACAAGCCTTTGATTCCTTAATTTTCTACACTTTCTGCCAAAGATCTTGAGAAAAGAGAAGACAAAACTATAATTGTGATGTGTAAGCATAGATATCCATGATAGTATATGACAGTAGGCTTATGTTAGGGCAAGATTTTGGTGAAGAATATGAAGAACTGTGCCAAGTTGAAGTGATCTTTTTATAGAGATGTTGTGTGGTAGTGACAGAAGAGGGTTTGGATTTGCCACTAAAACAAGAAAAATATATTAATAAATTAGTCCCACAAGCAACATATATGTTTTTGTTTTATGGTTGAATCTTAGAACAAAGTACACCGTACATAATGCTTTTTTTCAAAGCCGTCAGAGCTGTCAATATGATGAATTTTGATGCTTCAATTCTGTAAAATCTTGGCCATGTACAGCCAAACACACATTGACTAATCTCCAATAATCTATGATTATGGACTAATCAATACAAGTTTATATGGCTACATATTTTATTTTTGAAAAATTTAAATATATTTGGCTGTTAATTGGTGGTTATATATATATATATATATATGATCATGTGGAGGTTGGTGAGATGAACCATGAGTTATTTTTAATATTTTAGCCTAACTAGATACTTTTAATTTTTTATAAAACTACACATTTATTTAAGATCGAGATAATTTATTAAAAGCTTATATAATCTCTAGTGGAATTCAGTTGTAGTTTACTTAAAGTTAAGCAATATAGTTAGTAAATTTATTATCAATGATACTTATATACAAACGTTGCTTATTTAAGAGAAAAATGTTCTAGATATTGAACGCTAGTTTTAATACACATTTAAATTTGAAGTAATTTTTCTGTGTGTAAAAATGTTTAAATCCCTGTGACAATTCTAACAAAATGAAGATAGAGAATTTAAGTTTGTCTATTGATGCCTTTTAGTAGGGAGGGTTTAAATTGGTATAAGAGTTTAATTAAGCAAATTACATGAAAATTCAATCAAGAAGATAAAATTAGAAGAAATGAGAAACAAACAAATTAAACTAGTAATATTGAATCAGAATGTAAAAATATTACTATTCTGATAGATCAATAATCTCATATAGTTTAAAAAATTAAAGATTAAAAGTAATTTAAATAAAAAATCTAAAATTTTTGAGATGGAAACAATTATTGTAGACTTTTAGACTGTGATTAAATTCTGAAAAATACTTGATATTAGTAATGTTTGAAGACTTTGACAGATATAAAGTTTGGAAGCAGCCTCACCCTGGAGTTTGACACGTTCCAATAGGCATTTTTCATATTTGACTTTAATTAATAGCAGGTCAATTAAAACACTTTAATTTCATGACTTTTGGATGAACCATTATTAATTAGCTCGTAGCATTGAACAAATCTTGAGTTGATTTTCTTTATAATGGCTAATATGCACTTAAAACATGTTGATAATCAACCAACAATAACCAAGAATGAGGAAGAGGGCATTAAAATGCTTCATCCATCAATTAATTAACAAATTATAATTGTTATGAACAAAAGTCATATTCTATTTTTTATTTATTTATAGTTGAGAAAAAAAAAAACAAAAGAATATTTCAACGAAGAAGTTCAAACACCCAAAGAACGGAAACGAATGAAATCAAATAACATTTATATTTCATTGACTTTTTTGTTCTTCACATTGTGCAATATTTTCTCTTTTAAGAAACAGAAAACCTAGCCCTAATTTTACTTCTTAACCAAATTCAATTCTTTGTCTAAAATGAATGAGGAAACAATGAAAATTCCTTATAATTTACTAAAATATAATTAATAAAAATGAAATTTTGATATTTTCATTTTAAATAAAAAATAAGATATCAAAATATATTTTATAAATCCATTAATAGCACGAGTTCATATACCAGCTATTTCCTTTTGATCAAACTATATACGCAAAGAAGTAAAAATAAAAATTATATATATATAAACTCATAAGATATACAAATATACGTTAAAAAATAAATATTAACATAGATTAAAAGCTTCCGCTAATAAACAAAAAGTAATAATAAATAACTATTTAAATTTGTGTTTGATTGGACATGCGACTCTAAAATCATGAAAAGTAGTTTGTTAGTGTTGATTTTTTAAGATTTATTATCTAGTCAACGCTAATTCATTATTAATTTTAAATCACTTTTTTAATTAAAGCAATTCAATATCATCCTAATCAAAGTTAATGTGTTTTTATTTTAAAATATATTTAATTTAATATTGATTAAGTCAACTTAAATAAAATTTATTTTTAATATTAATTTAATTTGTGTTGGTACAACCTAATAACAATAACTTAGAAATAAAGTTTTCATGTAGCTTCTTAATGTTTAACAAAAATCAAATGTAAACAAAGAAAAAAAAAATAGAGATTAAGATTATAATGAATGAAGGAGATAAAGAAATGAAGGAGTTCATAAAAAGGCCTAAAGCAAAATGTGAGTGGTTGAGTTCTGCGAATCTGCAGAAATTGGAGTTTGCAGATTATGCAGGTTCGTTGTGCGAGAGGAATTCGCACAGCGAAACGTCCTGGAAAGGGGTCGCTGCGAGGACATTCGCATAGCGCATGGGGTGCACTATGCAATCCTATATGGGAACTGCTCTCGGGTTTTTTGTGTGGCTCTGCGAAATCAATTCACTTTGCCACTGTTAGGGGTTGGGAAATTAACCCATTTAATCAGCTATGCGTGGGTGGTGCGCCTTCCGGATGAAAGGGGGTCTGAAACCTTGTGAGAAATCTGCATAGCAGATCAAATTCACTATGCGAATTTTAGCAGAAAGGCTTCCCTGTCAGGAAAATTCGCTCAGTGCACCAAAGGTGTGCGCTATGCGAATTTTTGATGTCATGCTGTGCGAATTTTTGCTATCATGCCCATCAGGAAAATTCGCTCAGCGCACCAAGGGTGGTGTGCTGTGCAAATTTTTGTTGTCTTGCCTTTTTACCTTGTGCGCTATGCGACCTGTTTCATGGTTTTATGCTCTAAATCTCTATTTCTATCAATTAAGACATCCAAATTCTGATTTTACTACTTAGAAACTATTTTAAGCCATTTAGACAATCCTAACAGGTTAGAAATAACCTATCTAAACTATCCCAATGGTCTAAGTAAGACCATAACTCCTCGATCTCAAAATCACTATGCCACTTCCCTTAATTTAGCTTAAAACACTTAGCTCACTTAACTTTCTGTCTAACAGGCTGCATTATAACAATTTCCAACATCTCAGTAATTCTACTACACCACAAAATCTCACTTATTACAGTTTCTAATCAACCATTTACAGTCTCATACACAATTCATCAACAAGCGCATGTTCTAACACTTAATTTCATTAAATTTTCACTCAACAACATTTCCTTTTACACAGTTCACACATGCACAATATTTCAAAATTTTAAGCATAATCACAAGTCAAGCAACTTTAATCCATTAGAAGAAAATGAAGCCTAGCTTCCCTTACCTCTATTCAAGCAGTGCAGTAAACAAAACCCCCTTTTTAGCTCAAGGAGACCAACAATGTCCTGCGTCTTAGGGAAACCTTAACAATACCTATAGATCATCAATTTGATGATAGAATACAAATTTTAGAACCTGATAGAAACTAGAAATTGAAGGAACGTGTAGTGGGCTACATGCAACCAGATTTATTACATGACCACAGCCCCAAGTTGAACAGATTAGGGAAAAACACTTACTAAGTGGAGGATTCAGGAACTAATCGGTTGAATTGAAGCCCGCAACTCCAAGATTTGCCTAAGCACTATCTGATTGTGGAACAATGGATCAGTGAAGGAGAAATTTAGAGAAGAGATGGTAGAGAAAATAAGGAAGAGTAAGTTGACTTTGAAGGAGTAGCACAATGCAGAGATGGATTGAGAGTAACTATTTAAATTACATTTCAGTTTTACTTTATTCTACTATCTTTTTAACTAGTACTCTACCTACCAACTCTCACATGTCCTCTCCTTTTTGGCGGGCTTTTCTTAGCCCTTACAGTTAGCATTAATTTAATCCATTTTAATTTATTAATACAAATATTTATTTATTAGAAAAAGTTAAAAAGTAATTTTTTTAGATTTTTTTAATATAAGAAAACTGTTAACATAAACCAATTCTATGAACATCAATCATTAAATAGATTTTATCATCAATTATTAAATAGATTATATTAACTTGGACTAAGTCAATTCTATTAATGTCCAACATTAAACTTTTGGTGAAAAAAGTTGTTCAAATTTGTAAAATTATTTTACCATTATCAACCGATAATTGGTCGTAAACCTTTAAAAGAAATAGTTAAACTAATAATATATTATAGTATTTTGGACACTATGCTTATACTATTTATGTACAAATTTATTAAAATATTATTAAAAATATAAGATGTTATTTTAAACATTATGACAAAAAAACACATCATAAAACATAATAAAATAAATAAGATAAAATTAATCAACACAAAAATATAACATTAAATTATAACAAAATTTTAAAAAGACCTATACATGATGAGAATAATATTATATAAAGAAGTTTACAATACATAGACCACCCTTCCAAATCCTTTGCCCTCAAATTTAAAGTGTTTTTTTGACTGAATGTCTAAACATCACAAAGTTTAAATTCATTATATGCCTACTATCACCGACTCCATTAATTATCCTAGGACTTTCTAAGATATATTAACTCCACCATGATTAAAATAAACACATTCATTTTTATCTCTATTTTTTATACAAACAATTATTCAGACTCAATTTAAAGAGATACTCACTTCGAATGAAATTATTCTAAGAATTTCCTTTCAGTGCACATTTGCATTAATATTAACCAATGTAATGTATAATCACCACACATCTTGAATCAATATTAATCACCACACATCTTGTGTCTTATGTAGTCCAAATTGTATCAGCATTTCTTTGACTTAAGTTTGCCATAAGCTAAAATTGATCATTTTATCAAATTTCTTTGTATGATAGCACTTGCTAATGACTTTGCAACTTTAACAAGCAAGGATGATTCTTCAATAATAAAAAATTAATCTTTTCTGATGTGGATAATCAAACTATGTTACAACTATAGAGGATACTAAAAATAACCATAAACTTTAATATCACTCTAATTGAAAAAAAAAAATCATCATGAAGAACATCAACATTACTTATAAGAATCATCCTACTAATATAGAAATAAGAAATAATTTGAAAAATCCAAAAACAAAGATAAAATCATAACCAGAAAATAATACTGAAAAATTTTGTAATAATTAGAACACTCTCTTATCATTTGATCCTAAGTATAATCATAAGAATTTGAACCAAATTTCATTCCACTCTATTACAAAAGTATAAAATCAAATCAAATCAACTTAAAATACTTTTGAATGGAGTGTAAATATCATGAACTTATTAGTTATATAATTACTCATTTATTAGAGGTTGAAAAGAAGTAAAAGTAAAAAGAAAAAGTTATATGATATATGGTATATACCGAACGATTAGAAGAATGAGTCATTCGATCTAGTAAGTCATTTTGCTAGCAATCAAATTATTCGCCCATTTTAAATTATTAACCCATTAACCATAATTTAAATGTTAATTATGTAGCGGTCTAATTTCTACGTAAACAGAAATAATAAAAAAAAACATAGATCTTATAAAATCACGACTAAAAAAATCAATCTTTTTAATATTGTTTTTTACAATGATGTTATTTTTACAAAAGAATAAACTATGCTTTGAAATGTCTTATTCAAATTAAGATGAAACAAAATCCAACACATTGTACAGATGGTTAATTAATTCCCTTAATCTGGGCAAATATTGCCAAAAGTCAACACAATGGACGGCTATACCACGTTTGATAGTCACATTTGCTCTTATCTTTTTCCTTCTTAATTATGATATGTAGGAAATGTTGCAATTTTTTTTTCTTTTGCAAGCAACATTGTACGGATGGTCCATGTGATTTTTCAACTCAATTAATTAAATCACTATAAGGCAGAGTTTTTCAAGAATACTGTCTATATTTAAATAACAACTTAGCTATCGTACGTGATTCGCATTTTGATAGGTCATTTCTTTTTTCTTCCAGAATCTGTAGTTGCATGGCGAAATCATATTTTGTTACCATTTGAATTACATATTTTAATAGCTTTTACAAATACAAATTTATTTAACTTTCATGATTTTTTATTTGTTACAATTAAATCTTATAATAATTTTCTCAATAATTTCAAAATGTTGTAATACTCCAAACAAAAATATGTGAAAAAATGAGATCCAAAGATGTCAGTAGATAATAATAATTATTATTATATATTATTTTTGTATTTCAAAATTGAGAAAATCTATGTAATAACTTGACAGGTCTGTGTTGATGTCAGCAAGGGAAAGTCAAATTATGTGATGCACAAAATTCCAGTGAGAACGTAAAAATAATTTGCAAGTGGCCATGTGTTTACCAATTTTTTGGTGATTGAGTACTCCTTTGGTTAAATTTGAATACAAGAATTTTGTTGTTGTTAGGAATAATATTTTAAAGATTAGTTTTGGGAGATTTTGAATTCATATACAAATTAAAATTAACTTTATAAACAAATTTGATAAAATAAATACTGATGAAGAAGTTGAGAAGATCTCTATACTTTTTGATTAATAGTTCAAAAAATAAGAAAAATAAGTACATGTTCATGAAATATATATATATATATATATATATATATATATATATATATATATATATATATAAAGAAGGTAGAAAATAGAATATTATAATTGATAGATATTTTAAAATATATCAATATCCAAAAAATATTTATATAATTTAAGAATTATTTTTGACATATTTTTATATTTCATAATAAGTAAACTTAATTATAATAAATCTTAATTCAAACCATCTTTTAAAGGAAAAATCAATTAAAAATATAAAATTAAAGACTAAATAAAAACATAAAGATAGGTATAAGTGTTATGTATTTATTATTTGTGTTGTGATTTAAAATGATTATTCTATACACAGGAACGAAAATAAAAATAGGTACAAGAGCAATATCAAAAATTGGATTAGTTTTCTATAAGTTTATTTTTATTTTTGTAAAAAAGAAATATTTGTTATATTTTACGTATATTTATACTCTTTTTGGTTTTGGATCCATAGATAGTAGTATGAGAATGTTATTAGAAAAGCGTTATAATTATAAACATATTAAAAATAATTTAACTCAAATTAAAAATATTAGTTATGAAGGGCTTTCGCTTTGCAATTCCGTTATGATTTTGGTTAAAAACGCAATAGAACAACATATAAATAAACATACGAGGGATGGTTTAAAGAAACCAATGTTTATGGTTTGTTTTAAATTATTTTTGTGATTTTTAATTTCTAATTGAATTTTTGTGATCCTAACTTACCTTGAAAGAGAACTTTAAGAATTAAGACTTATCAAGAATGAGTTAAGACTAGTTTAATGTACCATGAGATACATTGATAATTCTATTCATCATTCAGATAAGTGAACTGATCCATGCAAAGAATATATGATTTAATAATAATAATAATAATAATAATAATAATAATAATAATAATAATAATAATAATAATAATAATAATAAAAATATACTTTGATTTAATTTTGTTGGTTAAATTATAAAAACCGAAATGATTCTCTATTATAAGTGAATAATAACTTTAAAAATTAATAACAATGAAAGTAAATTTAGTAAATGGAGAATATTGATTTAAAAATTTAGCAAAGTAAAATGCAATATTATTTTTATTAAAATGTTATTATCGTAGATATATTAGTCTTTTATACCTTGACCGACAAAATTATTTATTTTTTCTGCTTTTAATATAATTTTAAGTGAGCTATTTAATGCACTCGCTTTAGTTTTGGTTTCAATGTATATTCATGTCATTATATTATCATAACTAATTTTTCTCTACAATGTATTAATTAACTTAAGAACATAATTAAAAGAATTATACTATTTTAAAATTAACTAAAAAAACGAATTTCTTTGTCAAAAACTTCACCATTTAAAAAGGAGCAAGCAAAAGGGGTTACATAAGAAATGCACATTTAATATAATTCTTTTATGAATAATAAATGAATGTTTAGAAACTAATACATATTTTATTATAATTCTTTTATGAACAATAAATGAATATTAAGAAACTAATACATATTTTGTTTTTGTCTTTGACCAAGGTCTTTATCTATATCTATATTTTTATAGTTATATACAAGGAAATTTCTTATTTTAGTGTCTAATTTATTTTTTAAAGTAATTTTTTAAAATTAAAATAATTAGTTTTCCAATTTTACCATTTAAGACGGCTTTTTTAAATTTTAACCATTTTTGTTTTAAATTAACTATTTTTAATTAAAAAATTTGTGTGCGAAACAAATAAAAAATATTTACGATATAATTGTAAAAATTATTTATGTTTAATTTATAATTATAATAATAAGAATAATAATAATTTTATTATTTCTTATTATCATAAAAAAATATATAAAATATATTTTCTGTTCACATTTATTTTCAAAATTTACACTTTAAATAATTATTTTTTAAATTAAAATTTTATCAATTTTACAGTTTGTGTAAATTTAATTATTTTTTAATTTGATTTTTTTGTTATTTTTTAATTATAAAACTATTAATAAAATAAGTAAAAGTTATTTACAATAAATTTAAAAAAATATTTATATTTAATTCATAATTATATAATAAAAATAATTTATTATATTTTAGTATCATAAAAGAAAACTAGTTATTTATGAATATTGAAAGACATTATTATATAATCAACTGCATTTAATATTTCATACAAATCATTAAGACTAGGTTTGATTCAACCTAATTTACTGTTAACACAGACGGATTACATAATAAAATTATGTTCAGTTTGAGGAAATTGGAACTAATAAAAAATTATGACTAAATTATATTATTAAAAAATTAAATTTTAAACAGAAAAATTTGACTTTATTTAAATAAAATATTATTTCAATTTTTTATTATTATCTTTTACCATTTAAAATATTTTTTTAACAATAAATATATTATTTATAAATATCATTTTATCGATAAATATAATTTAATAATCTTCGTTTTGTATCAATTATAATATTTTTTATTTATCACATTAATTAAATTTTATACTAAATTTATTTTCAAACTCATCTCAATCAGTTCCAATTATCTTAAAAAAAAATAAAAAAATACACTATTTTGAAATCTCTTCAAAATAAATTGACTACCTTTCTCTCAAATCACCTCAGATTAAACACACCCTCAATTATCACATGTACTCTTTAAATTGGATAATGCTGCAAAGGTGATTTGACTTGAGAATAGTAAAATCATTTATTAATTTGCATTAACTTTTCTTTCTAGGTGATTTTTAATCAAATATTTTCATGGTCTAATGTGTTTAATTAAAAGAAAATCATTAAAATAATAATTTATTTTAAAAAAATAATGATAATAATTAATTTAGACACGAACTTAATTATAAACTAAAATTTAAAATTTATTGACATATAAAATAGTTTCTGTTATAAATAAAAATTATAATTAATTTATGAACTGAAATTTAAATTAATGTTTAACATGTTTTAACGGTTAAAAAATTAGTGTGTAAATTATTAATTTTCAATTATCATATTGTTATGTTGGAAGAAAATATATAGTGGATAAAAGTGAACATTTTCCTCGTCTCAGGCAGTTGTCTTCCCTTTCTCTGTTTTCTTTCTCTCTTTTCCATTTCAACAATAGATCGCTGACATAAACACAGCATTATCGTATGAATATGAAAGAAAGTGCAATGTTTGTAATTGTTAGAAGTGTTTTCTTAGTTTGGCTGCTTTCAAGATGCTTTCCTGTGGAAAGTAAAACAACTGTGATTGTGAAAAATGGTTTAGAAGGACGTGAAGAGCTGTTGTTTCATTGCAAATCTGCAGACAATGATCTTGGGGTGCAAGATCTTCATTACAATGAAACTTTTAGGTGGAGATTTGGAGTTAACATCTTCCAAACAACATTGTTCCATTGTACCTTTGCATGGGAAGGTGCCTCTCACAAGTTTGTTATTTACAAAGCAACAAGGGATCATTACATTTGCGATTTTTGCAGTTGGATAGTGAAAGAAGAAGGACCATGTATGGTTTTTACTCATAATCTTAATTGCTATAATTGGTACAGTTAAGAAGAACAATCAGTTTGATTCTCAGTATATTTCTGCCTTTCTTATCCTAATTACTGTGAATAAACTCGAAAGGTAGTATCCATGGTTTCTTATCCTAATTATACATTTTATTTCATTTTTCATTTGATATATTCATTGAGAAATGTTAATTTTGATATGACTTTTTACATTTCATAAAAAATCCTAGTCCATATCAAGGAGAATTTCCCAAATTATTGTTATAATAATAAAAACGTAAAAATTACTTTGAATTCTTTACTCGATATATTATTGTTATAATAATATGATAATAAAAACGTAAAAATTACTTTGAATTTACAAATACTACAATAAAATTGAAAACTACATATGAAATATTATTGATGAATATTTAAACCCTAAATATAATACATTATTTACAGAAATCTATTATAATATTTATACTACATTTGAGATATTACATTTTTATTGGAGCATTATAATAGAAGTCATAAGCTTAAATCTTAATTCTTAAAAGTAATATATTAATTTAAATCTTAAGAAAATCTTTTCAACCCGGGAATCTATTAAGTACCTCAATCTCTTCATTTAATGATATTAAAATGTAATAACTAAATTAACTTTTTAAATTCTTATTTAAAAGTAAATATTACAAGAAAACCTTAAAAAATACTAATGTGACAAAATTAATGAAATATAATAAGATAATATCACATAACTAAGGCAATGTTATAAACTATTTTTATGAGTGACGCGAACAGAATGGGTTTGTAAATAGAAGGAGAGGGGTGCTCTCTCCACCACCACAACTTTCTTTTTTTCCTGCACCTCTCCAATTTTTTTTTTCAAAAATATTCTTAGGTAATTTTGTTTTTTTACTTTTACCTTAACTTTTTGATTTAATCATTCTGATAGTCCCTATTTTCAGTAACTTTTTTCAATTAGGTCCTTCATTTTTTTTTTCTCAATTGGATCCCTATTTTTGAAAAATTAAAGCAATTAGGTCACTGTCGTTAGTTCCGTACTAATACCGTTAAAATGAAATATATATTTTTAAAATATATTTTTTTAAATATATTTTTAATTATTTTTATTTTTTTTCTTTTAAAAATAAAATTTGTCACGTGTCAAGTTGACATTATGCCACGAAGCAATGACAGTGTGAGGTGGCACTGACAGTGCCACGTGTCACTGTCAAACCACGTGTCATTGCGTTTGTTTCAATTTGGTCCCTGTATTTTTATTTTGTCTCAATTTAGTCCTAAT
>NC_028352.1:11806969-11826770 GCF_000741045.1 Vigna radiata var. radiata | reverse complement strand
ATATATATATATATATATATATATATATATATATATATATATATATCACAACAATTTATTTGAATTTATATTTAAAAATATTTAAAATAGACCAATCAGAAACTATTATTTATATATATAATTTGTGTCCTGTGAAAAAAAATAAAAAAAAGAACCAAGTCGGATATGAGAAATCCGTTCAACCTTCCATAGAAATGGACGAACGTGGATATCTGACGAATATCCATTTCCGTACCTTTGCTATTCTCTTGTTTTATTTATTTTATTTTTAGTTTATTAATTATATTTTTTTGTAGATTTATTTATTTGAAGTTTTAGATGTAATTGATTTAATAATTTTTATATATTTATTTATAAAGAATAAAAAGGTTTTGTTATAAAAAATAAATAAAATTGGTTGAAGGCTTAAAAGAAAATAGGAAATTGTTTGACCTTCAATTAGATATTCCACTTCCGTTTATATTTTTTATTGTTTTAACTTTGATAGTTCAAGTTTTACTTAAGGGCAATTTGTGGATGTACAGGGAGAAGTTCTCGTAGAACGAAGACTTTTAGGGATTTACAGGCCTAGGCCCAACCCAGAAACACGAATAATATTTTTAAAACATTGTAGTTCTACAATTCTTGTGTACCTACTAAAATAATATTCTTTTTTATTTATTTTTCATTTAATTTCAATATATATCATAGCTTCTTTTTTTTTTTTATATTTTTTTCAGTATCATAATTTTATATTTTATCCTTTAAAATACCATAATAAAGAATGTTGTGGTATATAGAAGGATTAAATAATAAAAGATGAGAATTAAAGAGATATATATTTCATAGATAATAACTTTGGCGTAGATGATAACAAATTTCATATAATGATAGTTTATTTATCATAAATTGAAGTCAATAATTCATATAATGATAGTTTACTCAATTGCATCTCACATAGTCATACAATGGTTCTAATCCAGGTTTTAATAGCCCTATGGATATCAAGCACCTTCTTCAGTCCTCAATGATTCAGTTCAGATTTCGAAGAACAATATCATGCAATAATAATTTGAACTCATTAAGAATTGTGTTGTTAAACACATCAAAATATAATGTATAATCTGTTGCAATTTTTCTTTGTTTCTGCCACCAGCAAAAACTATTTACAAATTAACATTGTTTTTTTTTTTATCAAAATTATAACAACATTAAACTTATATGTGAATATTCCATTTAACATAATTAAATTAACAGTATTAAATGATATTCTTAAATAATTACACTTTTTTACTTAGCTAAATCCTATACTTACTCAAATATCCTGCAATTGTTTTATTTCTACATCAACGTTTAAATAAATTTGTACTAAAGTATAATGTAGTATAAAAATAATTTAATATAAGGTTATATATTTTTCTGTTCATTCAAAATGAGTATGTTTTGATATTTATTTCAAAAAATATTTTTTTAAACATATAAAATAATTATTAATTTATTTTACCTATTGATCGAATCCAACCTACTATTAATCGGATTGTTTTAGTTTGAATTTAATAAAAAGAATCATAGATCTAACTCACAACACCTAAAACTTCAGTTATTTAATTAATATTAACTCTAATATTTTGTATTCAGCTTTTATTTATTTTAATTTTTATTTATAATTATTAACTAAAACAAAAGACAAAAAATTATTTTAAATATATATATATATATATATATAAATTTTTCGTTTTTTGTTAGTATATATTATTCATGAAAGGCATTTTTAATCAATTCATTTAAAAATATTAAGTATACGCAATTATATATAAATAATTAATTTTATTACTTAATATGAAAATTATAATAGAATATTTTATTATAAAAATGGTAATAAGTAGAATTAATGTAAGTGAATTAATTTTTATTAAATACAATTAAATTTAATTACATACATTTAATAAACAAATAGTTTTTACTATAGCTATTCCCAAAAACTTACTTTTACGTTTAAAATATTTTTTTAAGAATAAATTTAATATATATAATCTAAAAATAATCTTTCATAATAAATTATATATATCGAGTATTCCAATATCGTTTATATTATTTTTTTATTAAATTTGAAATACTCCATCATAGTAAATATATATATATATATATATATATATATATATATATATATATATATATATATATATAGGGTTAAATATGTTTTTAATCCCTATACTTTGAGACGATTTTGGTTTTAGTCCCTCTTTCAAACTAAGGTACAATTTAGTCCTTCAACTTTAGAAAATTCTAGTTTTAGTCCTTTTTATCAAAATTTTTTAACTTTATTTGTTGTTTCAAGCACGTTTCATTATAGCATTTGGATTGTGTACACTTTTTGACACATTTTTACTTCAAATGTTAACTTTGGTAAAAAGGACTAAAACCAGAGTTTTCTAAAGTTGAAGGACTAAATTGTACTTTAGTTTGAAAGAGAAACTAAAACCAAAATCGCCCCAAAGTATAGAGACTAAAAACATATTTAACCCTATATATATATATATATATATATATATATATATTCATAATTTAATTATTAAATTTACATCATTTATAGAATTGTCAAATGTTGTGTGGCTTGCTTTTATAAAATTACACTTTTGACAATGAAAACACCAAGATACACATTTGTATAATCAAAAGAATATAAAACATATATTTAATAAACGACATAACTAGATTTACACAAGCAGCATAAAAAATCATTAATGAACTAATGCAAAATAGCATTGACACTCTAACTTCAGATAGCATAAATATATTAGAACAATCAATTTTATTTTCTTCGAAGTCAAAGGGATTGCATTTGTAATTTTAATAGTTTGTAATTCTCATATAACTAATCTTAAGTCTTATATAAATATGATTAAGTTTTCAATCAATTAAAACTTTGATGGAAAAAGGCATAGAAACAGATTCTGTAGTTGAAGAAGGTGAAAATCATGTTTGTACAGGTTGATGGTTAGTCTTTAAGTACACAAGCAAGGGCATGATGCCGTTCAATCTACTGTACAAAGCATGATATGTAGAAGCTAATTAAGTACCCTCAAAAATACAGAGGGAAGAAAAGAGAAAATAAAAAAGTGTTACATCTAAATCTTCTTCTTTACTTTCCATTCTCTTTCTGCATAATATGAGTATCTATGCATTAGTTTTCAATGAAGCATTTTCTCTCCTTATTCTTCCCACATTTCCCCCTCCTAACTACAGTAGGTTAATTAACTTATTTTATTTTTTTCATAATATATAATGGAAATGCCTCAGCATTATGAATTCTATGTATATATATTTAATATAGTTTTACCTTATAATAACTCTTCATTGCTTCATTCAAGGAATGTTGAAAGAAGCACCTTCATGCACAGGAAAATGGGAAATTACTTGAGCAGTGGTTGGTCTGTGTTGAGCACTTTGATCAAATGAGATGAAATTTGAATGGTAATACTCAACAAAGCCGTTGCTTTTGTTTCTGCTATTGATCACTTCATGAACACTTTGACCCTTCATGTTTTTCTCAGGAACTGATGAGTCTTTCATGAGGGAACTGCACTGTCTAGGCTGTGTTTGGTAGAAAACTTTAGACACCACTAACTCCCCTTCTTTTTCCTCTTCATCACTGCCAAGATGGTATTGGTGCATCACCCAGTTTGTTTTCTCTGGCTTTCTTTGTTTTCCATAGTTTGTGTAAAGTACAAGGATTTTCTTGTACCCTTTCAACTTGGCACTGTTGTAGACTGGCCTTGTTTTACCTGTTTTATGCCAACGTGTCTCACTCCCATCTTCATCTGAATGCACCTTTCTCCTCTTCCTTGTTCCTGTGGTGTATGCCTTTGAAGGCCTGTGAAAGAAATGCCGGATCAGACCATCTTTGCTAACTCCTGCACAAAACTATAATGTCTGTTACAAATTCATCTTTTACATGAAAAAAAAAAAAAAAAAAAAAACATCATGTGTTTCTGTTTTGTTTCTCCATGTTTTCATTCAGAAATGATGATATATGTAAACACTTTACTGATAAAGATTTGATATTGATTTTTCATGTGGAACTGTACAACGTGCATAATTAAGATAAGGGAAAGGAAATAAGAAGGTGCTGCGTAATAGCTATGTTAGTTGAAGGGTAATATCATCCTCAAAGTTTTTAATTCCTTGAAGTTTATGCATAAAAGTATTATTATATTGTCACCCCTGAAAAAGAAAAAAGACACGTTGATCTCTGTGGTTCTACTTTCGCCACTGATCCAGATATATATAAGATAATATAAATAATTTAAACTTAAACTGATAATGTAAATGGTCATCTGCCACAAAATTGTTGCTTCAATAAAACTGATATATATGTGTTGCAAAGCCAATATAAATTGCATAACAGTGAGGCTTTAATAATAATGTAACTTATCTGGCATAATTAAAGACAGATTTTTCTGAGAGTCTATCAATGATATAAGTAGAGAGAGATATTTATCCAAATAAAGTGTAAAATTTGAAAAATTAATTAGACTCATCAGAAATGAAGAAAAATTTGAGAAATTGTAAAGAATCAAACAGGATGTGTATATTTAGATATTTTATTTGACCTGGCAACTTTTCTGGGTGAGTATAGCAGATTCCATTCTCGCCTTCAAGAGTGGGAATAAACTCATCAATGAGAGGATGAAGCTTATGAATATCAGATCGCACCTTGGCTTCCAAATGTTCAAGAATCTCTTGATCTGTAGGATCAAACTTCACACCAGCAGGAAGTCCTGGTAAGTCATGAATTCCACCTCCCTATAACAAATCCAAAAAAACTGAAAAATGAATCAAAGGAGATAAAAACTAACCAAAAGGGTAATGATATATAAACATAAGGTTTTATTAACAAAAGGGTTGACAGTTTTTTACAGTAGTAAAAAGAAGAAGAACCTGTTCTTGGCATTTGATATGATGACCACATGTAGGACAAGTTCTAATTATGCTATCCTTTCGTCCCTCCACTATGATGTTAGGGTCACTGCACTGAGTCATTTTCTTGTTTTTCTCTTGTTTTCGTCACTCATTCCATTTATGGACACCCTCTTTTTGTTCTTTGGAGAGCTGCTATAAAACAAAAAGGAAGAGAAACTAAAGGAGAGAGAGAGAGAGAGAGAGTGTGAAACGTTTGAGTTAAGAGAGGGATTGAAAGTAGTAAGAATTAAAAAAAGGGAGAAAAAGGAAAACTTGTCTCTTCTAAAGCTTGCAGGCTCATGCAACTACTTGTGAAGGAGTGGTGGGAAGGAATTAAATTCTCCTTCACTTTTGCATGAGTCGTGAATAATATTGCAGTGGTTTTCCCAACCTCTGTGCTTGCACTTAACGAGAAAGTGAGAAAGAGATGCCCAAAAATCTAAATAGAGAATGAGATTAACAATCAGAAAGAGGGTTGGTTGCACAGGAAACATATAAGAATAAAAAAATGGGATTGCTTTGATCTCAAGTTTGGTTCTTCTTTGTACATGGTGTGTGTGAAAACTTGTACAAGAATAAATGTAGGTTTTTCCTCCCCTTTTGTTTTTGCAAGTGTTTTTGTCCCTTTTACTCTGACTAAAGCTAGCTCTTACCAGTTTCTTAAACAAATCAGGTTTATATTTGGAAAAGAAACAATTATAATATGGATATAGAGTTGAGTGGGATTAGGGCAACCTAATGTATAAGCACAAAGAATTTAGGTCCAATGTCACCCTGGAGTGTAGATAAAGTTAAAAAATATATAAATACCAGAAAAAAAATAAACAAAATAAAATAGAAGTGAAACATTTTCAGCCAACCATAACTCCATTTCTTCACGTAGACTTCTCATGCATACTAAGAAACCCTTATCTCTCTCTTTCATGTTCTACGGTGACCTAGACAGTCTTATAGCTCTCAATGTCAACAATGGTTGTAGTGATACATTATCTTTTGCCATATGGCCAAAGCAAACGTGACCTTCTGTCAAGAGAGGATAATTATAATACTGGAAAATTGTCTCCAACATATTTCTTTAACCAATAAGAACTTTACTTCTCAACTTCATTCTGCATAAGTGATTTGTACAGATGAACAAGACAGGTTTTTGCAAAAATTAATGAGTTTCTCTAAGGTTGGAAGTACTGTCCCTACGTTTGTTTATGTGCTGGCAGTTGTGGAGTTCCGATCGATCCATTTCATGCATTTTTATACATAGGAGAAAACAATAATTATGACTCAACATTAGGTCTCCTTGCCATGAAATTAATTAGGTATTCTTTTGCTTCTTGATTTTATATTAAAAATAGTCTAATTAAAATTAAAATTTTGTTTAAATAAGTTAATATGAAACATGCTTATATGAATATATAGATGAGTATTTATTTTTCTTAAATCTTGTCTATGCTATATATATACAAATCCGTACGTCCAACCACTACAGACGTGCAGATTGTTTGTTTTGAAAAAAAAGTTTTCCAATGAATTGGTTGGAATGTAATTTTCCTTGCAATGATAAGTGTTTTGAATAGAGCAGATTTTGCCGTGCGAGTACACATGATAGGCTGATATTCTTGTTCATCTTATTAATAGCAATAATATTATGCCTTTCTAGTCATAAATTACACGAGAAAGGTGGAGAACTAGGTTGTTTTTTTTCACTTTAATTTTAATAGAAATTCATTTTACATATTTTATGGATGTCTTCTAGTAATTATTTAGAACTTCATATTTTAATTATATTCTTTAGTACATTGATGGCACCATGGATATTGAAAATTCAACTGTATGTATGTAAACGAAATTAAATGGGGTGACTTTAGTATTAGATAAACGTATATGAAATGTATACATATATACTTGGAAGAGAAAGTTTATTTAGTAAATAGAGATGACTTTCAAGATCACTTATTAATTAAATAAGCTAAGGTTTTAAGTATTTAAAACAGTCTAGTCATTTTTTAATATGGCTAATTATTAAAAAACTATAATTAATAATTTATAGTTTATAATTCTCAATTAAAGTGTATTGGAGAATCTTATAAGCTTATCTCTAATTTATTAATTTGACTAGTTTAAAAAACATTCGATTCACCAAATTAGGCATGTTTGACAAATGAACTTATTTCATTTTAAATTATTTTCTATTATTTAAGAAGGTTGTGTTTTAACTTTAAAGCTTTTTTTTTATATTAAATCCCCTAACATATGTATTATTCACTTTAAAAGAAGTAAAATACATTAAATTGGTTTTGATTTCAATTCTTATAAAATAAAATTTCTAGTCGAGATTTAGAGGGAATGAGATTTTATATTTTAAATTATTTTTTCATTCACCCAACTGAGGATTTAGGGAATAAGGATTTTAATTATCTTGGAGAACAATGATTAGTTTTTTAACCTTGTTTCCATTTTTACAAACAACCAATGTTCCAACTTTAAACCCATTAAGATAACATTGTTAAATTCAATCACCACATCCGAATTTTTTTTTGTACTTCTAAATTAAGAGTTTTATCGCATTTTTGTTCTTAAAAGATGCATTGTAATGGTGAAGAAGGAATTTACAATTTCAATTGCCCCTTGATCTCAAATCCATAGTGATATGAAACTATTAAGCCATTGGAATGTTTTTCTATTCCTATTTTTACTATTTATAGTGAACATTTCCTCTCACTTTTTCTTCCATTGATATAAATTAATTTAACACATAAGTTACTAAACACTTTATCCATCAACAATGTTATCTTTTTCTATCAGAAAAAGATAAATGTTATATATAAGTGAAGCACAAGTAGTATTCTAACTTGGTTAAACATAACGTACACTAAATACTTTTATGTTTACCTTCACTAGTTATAACCCACACCCTTTCCAACATTTTCAAGTTTGTATAAGTTCATTCTTTTTAAACTATGCATCAATATTTATTGGAATAATAAGTTGAGATAAAATTGAGTCAATTCAATCTAACTCAATTTTTTGAGTCAGATTTGTAACTTGATTAAACCTACCAAAAATTGGTAAGTTAATAAATTGATTAATTAAAAATATTTTGTTCTTCAATTGACTCAATTAATCTTTTATAGCACTACAATCAAGATTTTAAATTATCTGGTTAAACATTATATTATAAAAAATAGTAGTTGAAAATTTAAATGTCTTGATAAACAAATAAATTAAACATTCAAACTATTAAACCATTATAGTCAATTTACAGAATTGGAAATAGTAAATATTTATAACAAAAAAATTATAAAAAAATTGTAAAAAACTAATAAAGAACTAGTGTTGGTGGATTAAGAATCAATCCACTTTCAATCCATCTCAAACTCATTTTAACTTGCGAGTTAAGTGGGTCGAGTTTAGGAATGAACATCGAATATAACTTGACCAATCTATTATAATATGAATGCATTATTTTAAAATTCATAGTAAATTATTTAATTTATGAGATTAATGGAATTTGAGCTTTTGGAGTTGTGAATTAATTCGATTATATTTTCAGAATTGTAAAATTATATTAAATTTAATTTTCTAGAAAAGAAAAATATATTTTTATTTTGAATAAATGATATAAATATAGTAGATCTCGAACTAAAAAGAATAACAGGTATAATTTTAATAAATATATAGTTTAATTGACAATAATTTTATAAAACTTACTACTAAATTTTAATAAAATAGAATCATATTAAAATAAAATTCAAAATATATTTATTGTAATATAGAGTCAGGAACGCAGTACAGTGGGGGACGGAGGTTGAAGGGTGATCCGTCGATGAAGCCGAGAGAGCTTGGTTGAAATGTTGACAACGAAAGAGCATTAAAGGGAGCATTAAAAGGTAATTAATGGCGCTAGAAGCAGCATAAATGGTCTTAATGGACGAATATTGCATAAGGAGAAATGGAATATATGGTATTAAAGAGCAGTTAATGTTAATCACTGAGAATAATGCGTATAAATTAGAGTTGTCAAAACGGGTAACCCGGCTCGACCCGATCCGGCCCACCACGGGTTGGTCACTTAGTGAGTCAACCCAACCCAGTTCATTTATCAGTGAGCCAGAAAAATATGAACCCGGCTCGACCCACCACGGGTTGGTGGGTAAACGGATTGGCTCACTAGCCCATTTAATTACAATTTTTTTAAATAAAAAAAATTACAAACTTTCTATATTTAAATTTAAACAAATTTCACTCCCAAAAAATGATGTTAAACTGAACACAATTCAAAATAATAATAANAAGTACAATATAATCCAAATGTTATCGAAAAACAAACACAAAAAACATACAAATAAGTTTCTTATATGCCATAAGTTCCATAAATAAAATAATAAATTCAAAAAATAAAATTAGGTAGGTGGGTTGACGGGTCAACCCGGCCCACCACGGGTTCAACCCGCATGAGCCGGGTTTAAATGAGTCGGGTTGAAATCTGACCCGCATAAAAAAAATTCAATTTTTTCAAACCCAACCCGGCTCAAACCCGTGGTGGGCCGGGTTGGCTCGCGGGTTGTGACCCATTTTGACGGCTCTAGTATAAATGTAGTGTTAATGACCAGGTAAAGAGACTTTTTCCAATAATATACACTTTGACCTCCTTGAGACCGATCTGACTTAAGCGTCGGAGTGTTTTTTGCAGGTCACAACTGTTCGATGTTGCGGAAGAGATTCTCAACAGAAGGTGATCAAAGGGAATATTGGAGTGTCAACAGTCTCGGATCCTATAACCGAAACATTTGGCGCCCACCGTGGGGCCCGAGAGTGTGTGAGCAACCCAAGTGAGATCACAATGGCAGGAGAGCTTCATTTGTAACTATTGTAGGAGATGCAAAGGTAGATGCAGGAGATGAGGGCAGAGATGACAGCTATGAGGACTGAACAGGGCAATGGGTTAAGAGGGCAGATTGTGCAGTCGGTGAATAATGAAGTTGTTGATCTGGAGAATGCAGGGGAGAGTAGTCATGCAACCCATGAAAGCGGAGCAGGGGGTAGGGCAGGGCAAAAAATACTGAATTGTACAGTAGTTAATTGTACTATATTATACTAAAAAGAACTGATCCATTTTTACTATAACTTAAATATACTATTTTATGGTTCAGTTTTTAAAAACCAAACTTAATAAATTTTCGGTTCAGTTAACTATAGTTAATTGTACTGTCGTACGATACATTAATTAATCTTTAACACATACTTTCTTTTAAAATTTATTCAAATTTTTATTCAAATTATTTAAAAAAGTTGAACGATACATTAATTAATCTTTAACACATATACTTTCTTTTAAAATTTATTCAAATTTTTATTCAAATCATTTAAAAAAGTTGAAGCAACTCGTGTAACTCAAATTATTCAAATCAAACAATTTAAAAGACTTTCACAGAGTTTCGAAGCAGTTTTATTCGTAAAAATACTTCTTAAACAGAGACTTTATAGCAGGTGAATGGCGAAAAATGGTCTAATAGATTTTTTTAAAAGATATATCTAATAAAAATATTAAATAAATATTCAAATATTTAATATTTATTTATCACTACCAAAATCTTATTTTAGGGTTACATTTCTTTATTTTACTAGTAATGATATCATGACACACTTTTACATTTACTTGACATAGAATATAAAAATATATTTTTTGTAAAAAAAAAAAGAAAGTATAAAACAAGTAAAATAGTGTAAAAGTGATTATAGTTTAGTATAATTTACAATTCAGTTAGTAGTTCAATTCAATTTATATTATAGTTTTAGTACAATTTACAATTCAGTTACTAGTTCAGTTCAATTTATATTGTAGTTTAGTACAATTTAGTACAATACAGTACAGTTTAGTCTGATAAAACAAAAAATAGTTCAGTTTGTCTGAACTATTTTACACTTCAATTTAAACAAACTAGCTTTTAGTTCAGTACAGTTTTTAGCAGTTCAGTACAGTGGAGTTCCATTTGCCCACCCTTAACGGGGGGTAATTAATGCATCAAGGCGTAGTGCACAGGGTGGGGAAAATGTGGAGAATCTGGTCGGACATGATGCCGAGAATCAAGCCGATCATAATGCGAAAAATCAGAATCGGAACCTAAACAATGATTGAGGTCGGGTGAACCATTTAGTACTTATTGAGCACCCCTATCAGGCGGAGGGGCTTCATCCGTTCACTGCGACTGTCACGAGGGCACCTATGCCGGAGAATAAAGTGCTTTCGGTGATGGAAAGATATGGAGGTTTAACGGATCCCGTAAAACATCTTCGATCCTTTGTGGATGCTATAGCAGTGTATTATTCCGATGAGCTGGTTTGGTGCATAGTTTTTTCTTTGTCACTGAAAGATGAGGCATTAGACTGGTTTCATTCACTACAGCCTAGGACAGTCGATGGATTCGCTACGTTGAGACAGTTGTTTAGCAAACAATATGCATCTAATAGAACACAGGGTTTGACGTATACGACTTTGGTAAGAATGAAGTAGGGGAGAGGGGAGACCATTAAGATGTTTATGGATCGGTTTCATCAGACTGTGTGACAAGTGAGGAACGTTGATCATAGATTGATAATAAACGCCTTGACGACTACTTTGAGACCAGGACCGTTCGTCGACTGACTATCTTTACGCGGAGGAGCCTCAGACATTGGTGGAGCTACAAAACAGGGCAGTGAGTTTTATACGGGTTGAAGAAGGACATGATTTTCAAAGAGGGCAGAGAGAGGAGGTTGTGCAGATGGCCAAGTCTAATCGGGGAATAAGGGACGAGAGAAGGGCGTTCAGAAGAGAAGAGGGGGGAATTGAGAAGAAAAGTGCGGACCTTCCTAAGGTCCCACAATATGTTCATTATACGCCTTTGAACGCCCCCAGGGTGAGGGTAATGGAGAAAGCTTTAAGAGCTGACTTGTGGACTTTGACTCAGTCACCAACGTCCCGAGGTGCTGATGAGTGAAAACATTGTAGATATCACCAAAACTTAGGGCATACTACAGAGGATTGTATTACTTTAAAGGATAATTTGGAAAGCTTAGTGCAGACGGGACATTTACAGAAATTTGTACAAGATCATAGGCAAAGTACTTCGAGTGGGAGAGGTCGTCCACCTAGAAGGAATAACCCGATGGAAGGAGGGAATCCGTTGTGACCGATCGACGTAGCAGGAATAAAAGTCGGGAAAGACCATTACGGGGTGTTATTAATACGATTTCTAGAGGATTCGCTGGTGGAGGACCCTCTTCCTCAGCGCGGAAACGTCATTTGAGAAATTTGCATAGTGTCAATCGGGCGGAGATAATACGTAGATCCATGCCAACAATTACTTTTTTAGATGAAGATTTTCATGCTCCCGATCCTAACCAGGATGATCCCATGGTTATAACAACCATAATCGCTCGGTACAACATGAGCAAGGTTCTTGTGGATCAGGGAAGTTCAACTAATATCTTATATTGGAAGGCATTTCAACAAATGGACATATCGGACAACATGATCATGCCTTTCCATGAACAAATCTTGGGGTTTGCGGGGGAACGAGTGGATAGAAGAGGCTATGTTGACCTCAAGATGAGCTTGGGGACTGAGAAAAATGTTAAGGAAATTAAAGTAAGACTTTTGTTAGTGGAGGCCAATACCTCATACAATGTCTTGCTTGGATGACTGTGCTTAAATGTTTTTGGGACTATTGTATCTACTCCTCATTTGACGTTAAAGTACATATCTGAGGATGGAAAGGTATGCGTTGTTCAAGTAGATCAGAAGATGGCTCGCGAATGTTATGCTGCGGGATTAAAGATGAAGCCTTTGGTTGCTAAACTGCTTGAGGCTCGATCGGAGGTAGCTATGGCCGAGTTGGATCCCAAAACGAACACAGAGGATCGGGTGGAACCATTAGGGGAGGTGCAGCCTTTCCTTTAAGGAAAGGAAGAAGATCAAGTTACTATGGTAGGACGAAGCCTAACTGACGTTCAGGTTCAGGAGGTCGCACTAGTGCAAAAATGCTGTTTAACGTCGGTTATTTTGTGCTTTAACGTCTACTTAACAATCGATGTCAATATTGGTGACGTTAATAGGACGTCGAAAATCCATATAACAGACGTCTATTCAGACATCAGTTAGTGCAATGTCCGACGTCACTAAACGTCGGTGCAGGCGTAATCCGTCGGCTAAAGGCAATATATAGACGTCGGATCAAGCAATAACTGACGTCTAAGAGCACATAAAGACTTCGAACATGTAACTAACCGACGTCTAATATAGTCGTTGTGTTTTAGTGCAGTTTTGTTCCTGTCTTTGGATAGCCCAGTAGCACACTCTTTCTTTGTTAGTTTCCCCCGAAAAAAAGCTTGTCTCTTTTGAATTTCTCATGACATTTCAACCCAAAACCGAACAAGAGTCTTTGCTTAGTTCCATTTTCAACCGCAACAGGGAAAAATTACGGTGAAACGATAATTAGGCAACGACCCAGGGTCGCTTTTAGGTCGAAACGCCACGAGAAATCCAAAAGACGCCGCTTTTTTTGGGAGGCAGCTAGCAAAGGAAGAATGTGGTACTGCGTTACCCCAAAAGAGGAAGAAAATTGCACTAAAACACAACACGAGGAAAACAAATTTTGAGCAGCTGAACTAGAAGACTAATATAATCGGTCTAAACAAAGTTTAAACGGTTTAAATAAGAAAACACGCACCTGAAACGCAATGCCGCAAGAGAGAAAAAGGAGAGGAGGAAGACAATGATATTATCAGAAACTGGAACGCAATGGCGCAAGAGAGAAAAAGAAGAGGAGGAAGACGATTAAATGTGGCAAAAATGTGAGTCTGCTAAGCGAAACTGCAATTCCACGAAACTCCTCCGAGTATGCAGTTTATTTAACATGAAATGAGGCGTCGGTTGATGCGGAAACCTACATCTATAAAAAACTTTTAATCTGCCTCTTAGACGTCGGAGACAAGGGGCGCCGACGTCTACGGCGCTAATCAAATTGACGTTTCATTTCCTGTTAGGGAAGTAGACGACGATTGTCCTGGGGCGCCGACGTCTATAACATTTTAGATGTCAGTGCCCTGATACTGGACCTCAAAATGCCTGCGAGTTTGGGTAATTGCATTAATTATAGGCACATAGACGTCGCACCCCCAGAAGTCCGACGTCTATGTTGCAGAAATTGACTGTCTTCGCGCCTTCCGGACAAGCCCATTGACGTCATGTTAAGGGAGCACAGACGTCTAACACATTATAGACGTCGGTTTTTGACTACGTAACGTTTAATCGTGTAGGAATCAGGTGAAGAGCATTAATTGCAGCCAGGTAGACATCAGCCCCCCATCACAACCGACGTTCATGGAGGCCCTTGGACGTCAGTTTAGGGCACAGCCGACGTCTACTATATAATAGACGTTGTTTGCTCTATAAACTGACGTTGTGTTTACCAACTTATTTACGGTAATGCCATCATCCGCTAATATATGTCGGGCTACCCTCCAATCGACGTCTTATGGGTGACGTTAAATAGCGTTTTTGCACTAGTGCCGGTAGGGTGTTAAACAAGAATAAAGATTTATTCGCATGGACTATGGCAGACATGCTTGGAATTTACCCCAATGTGGTTTCCCATAAGATGTCCTTGTTTAAGGATGCACGGTTGGTCTCACAAAAGAAGAGAAGGTTAGGAGTAGAAAAGAGAAGAGTGGTTGATGAGGAGATTCAGAAGTTACTGGAAGCCGGTTTATTTAGAGAAATAAAATACACCACTTGGTTGGCAAATGTGGTAATGGTAAAGAAGTCTAACGACAAGTGGAGGATGTGCACGAATTTCACTGATCTGATCAAAGCATGTCCAAAGGATACATACCCTCTTCCCAATATTGACGGATTGGTAGATGGAGTTTCAGGATATGAGGTTCTTAGTTTTTCGGATGCGTATTCAGAGTATAACCAAATCCCTATGTAACGTTCGGATAGTGAAAAAACTGCTTTTATAACTAAGCAGTCTAATTATTGTTATGATGTGATGTCGTTCGGCCTAAAGAATGCGGGGGCCACCTATCAACGGCTAATGGACAAAGTGTTCCAACAGTAGATTGTAAGGTGTATGGAGGTGTGTGTGAATGATATGTGGTGAGTAGCCGATCAGTTGAGGGTCATGTGAAGGATGAATTCAATTTCTTTCAAGTCAATATTGTTATAACGGTCATATTGCATTTATTTTTGGTTGTTAAGAAGTGTTTAATCAAGTGCATGCACATTATAATCGGTTAAAAGTCGAATTTTGAAATGTTGTCAAAAACTGTTAAACTAGCAGGAAAAACATAGTCGATTACATTAATAACATAATCAATTAAAATTCGTCAGGATTTTCATTTGACAACCCATGAAATTGGTTGTTCTGGACTAACTGGATGAGCGTCGGACTCATCACCATGCTGGTTGTATTGTCTGCTGGAACTACAATGCTGTTAAAATTCAAGGGACCAACTGTATTAGCTGCGTCCCCCAAGGTGCGTTTGGGGAGGAGGTTGATTGGCCATCTCCTCAAGATCTGGTTCAAAAGTATCAGGTGAAGAATGCGAAGCAACTTCTGGAGAAAGAGGTCTTTCACGTAAAGGACGTCTCTTCCTCCTCTCGTATGGTAGACCTTCTAGCAGAGGTTGTTGGTTTTTCCTACTTCTAGTATGTATTGTTTCCTGCATACACAAGAAACACACCCTAAAAGCACTTTTATAGAAAATAAAACAAAACGCAATAAAAGAAGAATAAAACAAAATTAATTACAATCAAGTCAAATTCAATCAATTCACACTACTAGACAAATATACGTCGAGTCCCCGGCAACGGCGCCAAAAACTTGTTGAAAAATTGGCAAGTGTACCAAATCGTACAAGTAATATAAATGGTAAGACCAAGTATCGTTTTCCAAAGAGACTCGTATGGCTTCTTCGTTCGCGTGAATTAAAATAATAAGACTTGAAAAATAAAAATTAATAAATTGGATTTGAGAACAAAAATATTAACATGCAAAATAATAGAGTTGATTCAATTGACAAACGAAAACAATGGATGAATGGATGTTGTTGGGGGTTACAATTTCATCTATTCCGCTCTCTCTTACATACTACCCTTGAATATTAGTTTGATTAATTGTTATGCGACTTTCTTAGCCTCCCCTTAACTCGATCCCTCGGCGAAAAGGGCCTAATATTAACTACTGGCTTGCTATCCCTAGCCTCCCCTAGTTTTTAATACCGCATTATAAACAGAAGTTAGCGCAATTGATCGTCCTACCCCTATCNNTAGGTGNNATTGNANAATCAAGAGATTACTCACCAGTTCATGTCATTACTGTACGTCCCCATATCAACAAAGACAAACATCAATATACCGAATGAGTTAAACGATAAAGGCCTTAAGTATAGATGATAACCCAACAATAATCAATCAAAACATATGGAGACCATATAAATAATCAAGAGATTCAATAAGAGAGAGTATCAAAAGATTACATTGTTTCCCCCAACAACAATAGGGTTTAGTTCACCATAGACATGGTGAAACTAGATGAAAAAGGGAAGAAGAATGGAAAAGCAAACCCTAGAAAAGATGAAAAGGAGCCTAAGCATCCAAGAGATCCTCTCCAGAGAGCAAAATTAGGTCTGGCCATTCTCCCCTGTCAAAAGGATGACTCTGAACTCGCAATAGGGGTATATATAGGTAAGGAGCGCGTCAGAAAATGGGCCCAAGTCCAGCGAGCCACCGCCGGGCGGTTTAAGTGTGTCGCCCGGCGGTTTGCCACAAATCGCCCTACCGCTCGGCGGCAATCACCACCGCCGGGCGGTTTGCCTCAGGCCCGCCCAGCGTCAATCGCTATGCCTTCTCCTCGTCCTGGACCGCCCGGCGGTTTAAGTGTGCCGCCGGGCGGTGCGTCGACTCTTCAAATCTTCATTTTTCTGCACTTTTCTTGAGTCAACGACCTGTATCTTCAACTCCATTCTCTATTTTTCTCAAATTAGCTTCAAAACAATGCAAAACAAGCATAAAATCGCTAAAAATCGCTTTTGACTCTCTTCAGACTCATTTATTGAGTTTTGCTTGATTCTAAGCTCATTCCGAGTAGTAAAGGGTGTAATTTGGTCCAAATTGACATATGAAATTAGCTGTTTTTCAACCTTCATCAGGTTTATACATCAAGATTCTATCAAGAAGTGTGCTGAAAGGTTGTTGATCATATATGCATTATTAGAGTGCTTGTTGTGAAGATCAAGTTTATTCTTTTCAATCTATAGATTGAGTTCCTGTGTTGTTGTGCTAGGGGGAGAGAACTGTGATTGTTCTCATTAAGAGTTGGGATTGCTCTCAAGGTATTCTTAGAGAGGGGTATCTCTAAGGTGACAAAAAGTTGTGATTACTTTCTGGGTTGTAAAAGTATGAGGATTGTTCACCTCTTTTATCCTATAAGTGATTTTGAGTGGGGAAGGAGAGGTCATTGTAAGGTATTCATTGTATTTGTGCTTGTAAACCCAATCATTATAGTGGTATCCTTCAACTAAGGTTGTTGAAGAAGACTGGACGTAGGCTTGGCCGAACTAGTATAAATCTTGGTGTTAATCTTTCTCTTTCTTATCTCTTTTATTTGTTGATTCATTATATTTGTCATATTGCATTCCAAGAAATCAAAGATTTTGAAAGAACATATTTTTAAAGTCAAACCAATTCACCCGCTCTTGGTTGACAGTATTGGCCTATCTTTTTCTACAACATTGGTAATTGTTTAAGCATATTGCGTGTTTAAAACATACTGGGACATATCAGCTCGTTGATAGAAATATGTTGAGAAAAAAAGCATTTAATATATGATCTTTAGACGATGTAAAATATTAAATGCTTATTTTATAAAATTGTTTGTAAGTTTCATCACATCATTTAGCAAACTTTTCCCAAACAATTCTTTTCTTTAAATGCTATTTAAATATACAAATTTAATCTTTAGTGTTTTGTTAAACGTACACTTAGACATTTTCTTTTATTAGACGTTAAACATTGTCTATTAAACTATATATGCTAGATAACGTTATTTTTGCAAAACATTATTTAATAGACAATTTATGTATAAATATTTATTTCATTCAATGTTGTTTGTTAAACAAAATACAAAATTTTAAATGGTTTCGTTTCTTTATGTCATCTTGTCTTAATACATTATTTTACATATTAATATGTATTTTATTTATTATTTTCTTTCAATTTTAACTCTTACTTAAATTAAGAGCTCTCTCTCTTTTACTACTTGACCTCACCTTAAGGTGATTGAGAGAGAGCATTGTAGGTTTTTTTCTTTCTTCTCATTGGGTCTCTATCTTCACCCATAGTATATTTTCTCTTTCGAACTTGACTCTGTCTACATATGAAAAAATGGTCGTTTTCCTCACACTAGTGCAAAAACGCTGTTTAATGTCACTCATGAGATGTCGGTTTCATGAAAAACCGACGTCTATTATTGCATGGTGGCATTATCGTAAATATATTGGTAAACTAGACGTCAGTTTTGATGTTAGGCGACGTCTATGACATCATAGACGTCGCACCTGCCCTAAACCGACGTCAAATTTCCTGAGGTATGTGATAAGACAGACAATTCGACGGCGTCTAGAAAATGGCACCGACGTTTCAGTCTCTGACAGGAAATCAAACGTCAAACGGTTCAGCTCTAGACGTGGAATAGACGTCGGATCCCCTGAACAAGCGACGTCGATTGGGCTACAATTAATGTTGTTCACCAAATTCCCAGGCGCTTAGACGTCACGTAGTCAAACGACGACATCTAAGGCCTATCTGGAAGGCGGGAAGACAAAAATCCTTGAATTTAGACGTCGGTTCTGAACGTAAGCGACCTCTACGTTCCTGTAATTGATTATTTTCACCAAATTCGAGGATTTTAGACGTCGGCTAAGAGGGGCACCGACGTGAACTACCCTGACAGGAAATCAAGCGTCAATCTTTTCAGCTTCTTTAAGAAGAATTGATGTCGGATCCCGATCAAACACTGACGTCTATAGACGTCGGTTTCTGGCGCAACCGACGCCCAATTTCATTTTAAATAAACCGTAGACCCTTCTAACCACTCAGTTTCTGATCGCGTCTTCATCTCTTCTCCTTTTTCTCTGCTTCTCCTCTTCTTTTACTCCCTTGCGCACCTCTTCTTTTTATCTCTTCTGGCATTGCATTGTATTTTCTCATAGTGTCATTGTCTTCGTCCTCTCCTTTTTCTCTCTTCATCCCAGGTGCGTGGTTTTTCTTATGCTTACCGTTTAAACTTTCTTTAGTTTTTTATCGATTATCTTGTCGTTCAACTAATTAAAATTGGCCTTTTTTGTGTTGTGTTTTAGTGTAGTTTTGATCCACTCTTTGGGTAACATAGTGCAACATTCTTCCTTTGCTAGTTTCCTCACTAAAAGAGTGGCGATCTTTTGAGTTTTCTAGTTCTTCCGACCCAAAATGGAACTTGGGTCCTTGTCTACTTCTCGACACCGTAATTTTTTTCTGTTGCGGATGAATAATTGGAAGTAGCCATGGACCCAGGTTTGGTTTTGGGTTGAAAGCACTAGAAGATTCAAAAGACGCAAGCTTTTTTTGTGGGGAAACTAGCGAAAGGAGAGTGTTACACAATGCTACCGAAAGCCTGGATCAAAACTGCACTAAAACACAAAGTCGTTGTTAGACGTCGGTTAAAACCATGTCCGACGTCTATAACAACATAGACGTCGGTTAGTGTCATTTTAAACCTCTTTATATATTCATGTTGACGTCAGTTTAATCATAGGTGAACGTCTATATAGAGTAATTAGACGT
>NC_028352.1:11785067-11805364 GCF_000741045.1 Vigna radiata var. radiata | reverse complement strand
TTTTTTTTTTTTAGTTTTGAGAATGAAAATTATTTAAATATCCTTGACCTTAAAATTTAAAATCTATGATAAATGAGGATATTTTTGTCTATTATAATCCGGTACACATTGTTAAAACGTACCAATTGAAAAACAGGCGTACGCGTGTTAACAAACCCATATATATATATATATATTATATAATATGTAATATCTTGAAAATTTATTCAGACGTAATATTTAAATATATATTTATTTAATATGTGTATAACCTTTCATGTAGGAAAGACAAAGGTCTTGACATAATCATTTTGAAGACATACGAAGAGTTCACCATGTAGGAAAGACAAAGGTCTTGACATAATCATTTGGACTCTTGTCTTCCAATGTTGTGTATACAAATTTGTTAAATGCATATAAAATATTATAAATATAAATTATTTAAAAGAAATGAATAATATAAGTAATTAGTAGTTATTTATGACAAGTAGAGGGAGAAGAAGGGACACACTTTTGAGAAGTTGACAAAGGAATTATGCAATAATAGACGGCCAAATAATTTAACTACATGACCATTATTCATAGACATTTGTACCAAACAAGTCACCAACTTGGTGCCAAAAACTCAATGACAAATCACATATATGTTCTTCTAAATTCTAATCATATCATTATATATTTTTTTTTACGTAACAAGAACTAGAAGAAGAATGACACATTTGATTTTAAATTCATAGCTTTGATAACTATATAATAAGGATTGTTATTTGAGTTTCTAACTCATGAAATTATCATAACCACCTCTAAAATCAAGTTTTATTTTTTTACCCACTTAATAAAAGATTTTTTTAAAAAATTTAGTATTCCAATTTTGTATGATATTTTATTAATATCTTTTTTTCTTCTTCTTCACTCTAAACATATTTCTACAATGTTGAATATCCAAGAAAGATTATAGTTTAAGAATTTTATTTGCACAAATATAATTTTTTATTATCCAATAAGAAAGAGATAGTTTTGATAGAAATTAGGTTAATGATTATTTTGTAGAAAAATTTAAAAATAGAAGTTAATTTACATGTACTTTTAATTATGAAATTTTATTATTTCTAAAGAATATATAAATATTGGTTTAATAAAAAGCTATTTGAAATAATTTTTAATTGTAATAATATTTTAGATACATAATTTTATTATTTTAAAAAGTTGAAAAGATAATAAATGTTGAATTTGTTTAAGCTTAAAATTAAAGTAATTTTGAATACTTAAAATAAGTTATTTTTTATAAGTCTAGAAACTACTTATATTTTTGGATACTAGTAAAAGTATATTTTATTTTAATTACTTCTTGTTTTTTTTGAAAGTTTTGATAAACTTTTTTATATAAACTAAAAACTATTATGTATAAAAAAAAAAATTAACTTATATACAATTAATCATATACAAATAATCTTTGTAAAAGTTTCAAATTAAATACTTTTGAAAGGAAAACATAAAAATGAATTAATAATTTAATAAATTGTGTAAATTAGATGATAAATTGTGGACAAGTTGATATAATATAATTTTTGCATATAGTGATTTTAACTTGTAGAACATTTGATTTGTGTTTTAAGTGTTATTTTGAGAAGTTTATGCTTATTAAAAACATTTAATAATCATCTGCTTAATTAAAATTACTATTTGAATTTAATTTTTTAGTTTTATTAATTTAAAATTTATTTAGTAGTTCATGCTTATCATTTTCATTTTTATAATATTATATCTTTATCACAAAAATATATACTTTCCCTTTTCCAAAATACTAACTACTTTAATTTCTTTTTTATAGTTGTTCTAAAGTGATAATAATTTTTGAGTTCCTTCTACATGACATAGTATCCCTCAGTCATACTAGTATATGTCTCATCTTTGGATGAATACATGTTGGACTACTAAGTCGACATGTACTAAACTCATCTCTATTCGATTAGTGCAACATCATACAAGAAACTTAATCACCATAACTTATGATTAACAACCATGATTCAGAAACCAACAAGTATTTAAGTCAATGGACCTAGACTTATCCAATTAAAAACTCATAAATAGGAAGTATAAATGACACATTTTACGAGGTATGTTAATGATGTCCTAGTAGAGAAGTCACTTCATTTTGGCTTCAAGACATTGAATAACTAGGCTGGATATGAAGCTATCATAATTAGCCTCATCCTGACCAAAGAAGTAGGAGCAAGAAGAATCATATGTCAAACAAATTCTTGGCTTACTGTTGGTAACGGGACACTATCAAGTGAAGGATGCATTCTTGTTGCAGTATTATCATCTTGTCAAAAACATAATCGACACCTTTGTCGAATTCAAGCTTGAGCATATATTTAAAAGAGTATGAAAGTCTATGTGCTCTCCAAATTGACAAGCACTAAAAGGGATGGGAGATACAAGACTTTAGTATTATCATCACCATTCACTGACAAAATGGATAAGTGTATACAACTCAACATTGGGGAAGCAGTGTGGATGGTATCCTATGTTTACTACCTCAAAGGTTGGGTCAAAAGAGTTGTTCGTTATACATTACTGAGCGATGATATATTTATAAGAGGCTATAGTCAACATTTATTGAAATGTGTTACTCTAGAGAAGGCTAAGTACATAATTCTTGAAACACACAAGGGTATTTGTGGGTATCACTTTGGAGCGAGAACCATGGCAGCACGAATCCTATGAGTTGGATACTTTTGGTCGACTATGAACATTGATTGTGCTGATTATGCTAAAAGGTGCATACCTTGCCAAAAGCACGACAACCTTTACATAGCAAACAAGAGGAGCTACACCATATCTTCTCCTCATAACCTTTTGCAAAATAGGGAATGGATATTCTTGATCCTTTTGCTCCAAACAAATGCCAAGTCAAATTCTTGCTAGTCAGCATTGACTATTATAGTACATTGAGGTAGATCCCCAAGCAATCATCATTGTTCAATAGGTTCAACGTTTTATTTAGAGGAACATAATATGTCGATACAGGGTGTCGCACAATGTCATTATCGATAACGGACATCAATTTATAGATAAAGAGCTACCCAAGTTCTATACCAGCTTCGACATAAAACACATAACTAGTTCAATGGAGTTAAAGAAAAGATTGGGCTTGACCAAGGGTAGGTGGCCAGAAGACTTGTTAAAAGTAATGTAGGCATACATGTGTACTCCCTAGTCCTCAACCAAAGAGGCATCCTTTAGCCTAGTATATGACACCATTACCATAATTCATATGGATATTAGATAACCATCCTTAAAAATATAATAGTATGACGAAGAACGTAATCAAACTTGTCTCTATACTAGCCTAGACTTGCTAGTTAAAAAAAATAAGAAAAGACCTAGATATGTGAGGCGACTACAAAGAAGAGGGAGGCTAAAAATACAATTTCAAGTTACAACATAGGAGATTCAAAGGGGTAACCTAGTATAACGAATGACCAACAATTCCCAAAAGAATAACAACAAAATAATGTACAAAAAAGATGTGGAATACCTTTATGTTATTATTAATTTTTTAATAAGGCATATAGGAAGATTGGACTAGAGTTAATACAATCTACTAATGAGAAAGTTATAATGAATTAAAACTGGTTGAAAATATCCTTATCCATGTAAAAATTTCATTTTTTGAAGAAAATCTTTAAAATCCTTTTGTTGGTGAACATGTTTTTTTCTAAAAGTTACATCATTAACAAGACAGATTCTTGCATATAGTGATTTCACGTAAGAGATCAAGAAGATGATAAAAGAATTATATCCTACATTTCTTGGTAAGTCAATTTTCGAGAACATAAATTCTTATTATTGGAAATAATTTTAAACCCCAAATACGGGTCATGTGGGCATTTTTTCTTTCTCTTCTTGTGTTTCTCGATTCTCTTCCATGTCCCCATAATCTTCCCACCTTTTCTTTCTCTCAAATTTCATCTATAATTTATCATCCTGTTCAAAATCAAATTGCACCACAGTGAATTAAGGAGCTAAGGAACGTTTAGAAAGATCATATTCATCTTAAGTAAGTTTATTTTTTTGTCCTTTTTTCATTCAAACAATATGTTTTATGTTTTCTCCTTCTCATGTAGGTTTCTTTTGGTTGCTGTAGTTTTTTACCTTCTAGTTGGATCTCTATCTATTATTGGCCAAGAAATTGTGCTTTAATTGTTTATCAGACTTTTATTTGTGTAGATACAACAACTATAGGTTTTGAAGGTGTGTAAGAGAAAAACAGTATTAAATAAGAGAAATTTTTTATTTAGTCTTTTTTTAATTTATAATTTATAATTATAGTTTGCATTAGTGGAAAAACGCTGATTAACGTCGGTTATTTTGGGCTTTTAACGTCTATTAAACGACCAACGTCATTTACGGTGACGTCAATGGGACATCGAACATGAATATAACCGACGTCTATAATGACGTCAATTAGTGCCATGTTCGACGTCACTAAATGTCGGAGTAGGCCTAACTGGACGTCTAAAGACATTATATAGAGTCGGTCTGAGCAATAACCGACGTCGAAGAGGCACTAAAGACTTCGAAAATGACACTGACTGACGTCTAAAAGGTACTATAGACGTCGGTGTATAATTAATGGACGTTTAATACAGTGGTTGTGTTTTAGTGCAGTTTTGTTCCCGTCTTTGGATAGCCTAGTAGCACAATCTCCTTTTGCTAGTTTCCCCTAAAAAAAAACTTGCGTCTTTTGAATTTCTTATGGCATATCAACCCAAAACAGAACATGGGTTGTTGCTTAGTTCCATTTTCATCCGCAAGAGGGACAAATCACGGTGAAATGATAACTAGGCAACGACCCAAGGTCGTTTTTGGGTTGAAACGACAAAAGAAATTCACAAGACGCCGTTTTTTCTGGGAGGCAACTAGCAAAGTAAGAATGTGTTACTACGTTACCCTAAGAGAGGAACAAAACTGCACTAAAACACAACACAAAGAAAGCAAATTTTAATCAGTTAAACCAGAAGATAATCGATGAAAGACTAAACAAAGTTTAAACGGTAAGCATAAAAAAAAAACCCACCTGGGATGCAATGTCGGAAGAGAGAAAAAGAAGAGGAGGAAGACGATAAAGATATCGAAAACAATAATGCAATGTCGCAAGAGAGAAACAAGAGAAAAAGGAGAAGAGAGGAAGACGATATCAGAAACTGAATGCCGTGAAGAGTCTGCGGTTTATTTAAAATGAAATGGAGCGTCGGTTGCTTGCGAAACCGACGTCTGTAGTCACCTAGACTTCGGTTCTCTAACTAATTCGACGACCAAGTTAACATTTAAACTGACTTTTTGAATGCCCATTAGACGTTGGTTTAAGGGGGAGCCGACGTCTGGGAAGCTGAACCGATTGACGTTCCATTTCTTGTCAGGGATGTTGACGACATTTGTGAAGGGACGCCTGGGAATCAGGTGAAGATAATTAATTACAGGCACATAGACGTTGGGCCCGAAAAACACTAACGTCTCAATTGTAGAAATTTTTGTCTTCCCGCCTTCTGGACAGGCCATAGACGTCGGCTTTTTGACTACATGACGTCTAAGAGCATTAATTGCAGCCCAATAGATGTCGGCCCTCATTAAAATCGACGTCAATAGACTGTCTTCTCGCCTACCTCAGGCCATTAAACGTCGGTTTTTTGACTACATGACGTCTAAGCGCCTGGGAATTAGGTGAAGAGCATTAATTGCAGCCTAGTAGACGTCGGCCCCCGTTAAAATCGACGTCAATGGACTGTCTTCTCGCCTACCTCAGGCCATTATACGTCGGTTTAAGTCAGAACCGACGTCTACAGTATTATAGACGTCGCCTCCTCGTTAAACGGACGTCTAGATTACTAATTAACTTATTTACGGTAATGCCACTGTTCGCTAATATATGTCGGTCTATCCGTGCACTGACGTCTTAGGAGTGATGTTAAACAGCGTTTTTGCACTAGGGTTGGGGAAATGGAAACTTAAGATGAACTTAAGTTGAATTTGATTTAAGGATTTGTAGTGTGTTGATTTGCATGTTGTGTGGAAATGGGTAACTGTTTAGAAGTTGAATTGTAATAAAGTCTTGAATGATAATTTTGTGAAATTGTTGAAAAAAAAATGAAATTCGGTTTTATATATATTGATTATTCGTATTAAGGTAGAATGAAAAATAATATTAAGAAAGTTGATACTTGCCAAACTAGAAAGATATTAAAATGGAGTAAACTGGATGGAATTAAATGGGTGAGTCATATAATAAATTACAAAAAAGAAAAAAAAAAGTGGCATTTTGATATTTACGAAAAAGAAACACATCTAGACATCAAAATATTAATATTTTAGTTATATATTTTTGCATTTCTTTTAACCTGAAATATTGATATAAATTGTTATATTATTAAAGTGAGTTATAGTTGTTTTATTTTTATTTTTTTTCAAACATACATAGACAAAATTAAGATATACAATTTTCATCATTAAGTTTTTTAACTATTATGCAGCAGCATCTGCCCTTGAAGGATTTGTTAGAATGGGCTGTATGATACAACTAACACAAGCATAAGAAAAATGAAACTGAGCCGTTAATGTCATCAATATTTCACCTTTTTCAAAATACATTGTTCAAACTACAGTGTAAGAAGCGTCATTCATTTCCATCGTTTACACTTCACGAAGCATTTTAACCACTTTTCTCATTGTGGGGCGAGTTATTGGGTTGGAGCTGGTGCACTGCAGACCCACATTCAACACCTTGCTTATTTCTTCCCTGAATTTGTAGTCCAATGTAGGATCAACTACATGATCGACTCCTTCATGTTCCAATGCAGAGGAAACCCATTTCACCAAACCATTTTCACCATACTCTGGATCAATGGGGGCTCTCCCAGTTACCAACTCCAAAATCACCACTCCAAAACTGTATATGTCACTCTTCTCACTCACCCTCAGAGTGTATGCGTATTCTGCACATCAATGAAGAAACCACATGTTCAACTAAATTCACAGGAAGACAATTTGTAACATTTATGGCTAGCTTTAAAGGTCTTAATTGATAATGGTTGATATTACTACATTCAAATGCAAAACGAAGTATTATTCAAGTAGAAAGTGGATATTTTTTAAAAATGTGTTTCTGAACTAAATTTCACAAACCTGGTGCAATGTAGCCGTATGATCCTGCAATAACAGACATTGATTCTGTCCCTTGGCCGGCTTTTGTCACCATTTTGGCAACACCAAAATCTGCAACTTTTGCAACAAAATCCTCATCAACCAATATATTGTTAGATTTCACATCCCTGTGGACAATGGGTGGGACACAATCATGATGCAAATAAGAAAGCCCCTCAGCAGCATCAACAGCAATTTTACACCTTGTAGGCCAATCCAACAAGCTCTTCTTGCTACCCTGTAACAAATCACCCAAGCTCCCATTTGGCATGTATTCAAAAACCAAAAGCTTGTCGTTCCCACTGTTGCAGCAACACCACAACCTCACAATATTCTTGTGCCTGATCCTCCCAAGTGCTTCTACTTCAGCTTCAAATTCATCTTTTCTTGAACCACCATTTTCATCCACTTTCTTTGGGGCTCCTACACTCATTTTTTTCACTGCCACCACCTCACCGTTGCTGAGCACCACCTTGTACACCTTCCCGGATGCTCCCTTTCCTATCACATTGGCCTCATTCAGCAACTTAGCAACCTCTAACCCACTAAACTGCAGCTTGTGAAACGACTTCCAACTCGAACTGCATAACCCTTTCTTCAATTTCTTCAACTTCCTGTACCTGAAGTAAAACCAAGCCACCCCAATAATGAACACAACTCCAGCAAGCACAAAAATGAACCATAAAATCCACGTGTGCCTCCAGTTCTTATTCCTACCATAACAATTATAAAGCCCAGGGAGATTACTACAGAGACCAGGATTCCCTATAAAACTCGTTTTGTACTTGGCATTGGCATAAAGAGGAGGAATATCCCCAGAAAGCTGGTTGTAAGACAAGTTCAGCTCAGATAGTCTCAAATTTTGCAACTGCAATGGGATCTCTCCCGAGAAATTGTTCCAAGAAAGATCAAGATAATTAAGCACAGGAAAGCTTCCTAATTCACTTGGAACATTTCCATCCAACCTATTATGTGACAGATTAAGGTCAGTGACCTTACTCAAGTGACCAATTCCACCAAAATTAAGATCACCAGAAAGATTATTAGAACTAAGGTCGAGATTAACCAACTGCTTCAACTTCACCAAACTACCTGGAATCTGACCCGAGAGATTATTATTACTACCAGCAAACTCCACAAGATTGTCCAATAACCCGATTTCCTCAGGAATCGACCCAGAAAACCGGTTATTTGAAACCAACAAATTTGACAAGCTGGAAGAGCCAGAAATCGCCTTAGAAATGTGCCCAGAAAAATGATTTTCGAAAAGCTCAAGCAAATGCAAACGGGGCAAACTCCAAACCCCTTCAGGAACACTTCCCGAGAGATTATTGTTTCTTAACCGAACCCTCATTAAACTGGTGCATTTTCCGAGACTCTCGGGAATTTCACCCGAAAAAGAATTGTATATCAAGAGTAGTTGCTCAAGCTGCCCCCGCCGGCAAATGTTCGCCGGAATTTCACCGTAAAACCGGTTATACGAAACGTCAATATGGTTCAACGGTGAGTTACTTCCCAAATCACTCGGCAACGTTCCAATGAGTCTGTTACTGAAAAGTTTGAGTTCAGAGAGGTTCGGGGAACGCGCAATGGCCCCCGGCAAAAACCCTTCGAGTTTGTTCTCAAATAAATTCAGTGACTGGAGTGGCAACTCACACAACTCGGTCGGAATCGTCCCAGTCAACTCGTTCCTCGACGCGTCGAATAGTTTCAAACTCGTCATCTTCGACATTCCTCTGGGTAGCTCCCCGGAGAGCGAGTTTTCGAAAAGCTCAATTTGGGTCACGCGCGTGAAACGCGTGAACCATTGCGGGATGTTACCGGTGATGCTGTTCTGAGACAAGTCGAGGTTTGTCAAGTTAACGAGATTGCTGAAGGTGTCTGGAATGGGACCTTGAAGGTTGCAGAGAGCGAGAAAAAGCGTTTCAAGGTTTCCGAGTTTCCCGAGTTCACTCGGCATGGGACCCGGCTTGAACAAGTTGTAAGCAAGTTGAAGGCGTTTCAGCGAAGTAAGGTTACCGAGTGAAGCGGGGATGGTACCTGTGAGAAGATTGCTAACGAGGTTTAGCGTTTCGAGGTGGGGTAGGGCGGTGAGGGTCTCAGGAATTTCTCCGGTGAGGTTGTTGCCGGAGAGGTCGAGGTAGCGGAGGGAGGTGAGTGCGGCGAGGGAGTCGATGGGACCCACAAGGGCGTTTTGGGAGAGGTCGAGATGGAGGAGGGAGCGGCAGAGGGAGACGGCGGAGAGGGTGGAGTTGATGAGGTTGTAAGAGAGGTTAAGGGAAGAGAGGGAGGGGAGGCGGCAGAGGGCGGCGGGGAAGGGGCCGGCGAGGAAGGAGTAAGAGAGATCGAGGGCGATGACGGCGGAGGAATGATTGTTGCAGGTGACGCCCCTCCACTGGCAGGGGGTGGAGGTGGCGGGGTTCCAGGAGGAGAGTGAGTTGTGGGGGTCGGAGAGGCGGCTGCGCGCCTGGAGGAGGAAAAGGCCGTCTTGGGTTAGAGAGAGAGAGAATCGCGGAGGAGAGAGAAGGAAGAGGAAGAAAAGAAAAAACACGAACATTGTGCTGAAGATAGAAATATGTTGTGTTCGGAGTGGTCGTTTGTTTCGGGTTTTTCTCTGAATTTGCATGACGAAACACTGCTACAAGTAAGGGACAGCGGTGGGTCCCATGCTGGATTTGAGAATGGATCAAAGAGACGTGTTAACCGTGCGAGAACACGAGAAGTCTTCACGGTCATGCTGCATTTCACGTTTTTGGTGCATGTGTCTGCTTCATTCTCCAAAATCTGATCATGCCCATAACTCACCAGCTGTTACTTTATATCATGCACAATCATACTTTCACGACTTTTTTTTTTAACAACATTTTTACAAAATAGTACACGTGTCATTATTTTATTAATATATTTAAATTTATCTTTAAAAAAATATTTGAAACAGATTAATTATAAACTGTTATGTATGTGTTATTAAAAAATTGTCAAAAAAAAATTGTTAAAGAAACTTTTTCCTTATATTATAAGAGGGATCAGTATCTTTTCAGTTATAACATGAGAAATTTAAATTTGTTTACAAATGAATGTACTGGTAGAAGTAGAGTTTAAACTTTACTCAACTCCACAAAACCGGATAGTAGAATGAGATTTGTACCCACTTATATACACTTAAATGGTCTTATCTCTACTCGACGTAATACTTCTAACATGTACAATTTAATATCATATTAAAATACAGTTCAAAAATCTAGAAAATTAATTTTATTAGATTAAAAATCTATTAATGTTATGAACTATCAATATTTTGATTTTATTTTTTATTTCCTATAATTTTAAAATAAATTTAGTTTGTTATATACGAACCTTTAATTTTAAGTTTTCAATTCTCAATAGGACCGACCACCTTGTCAGATGTTTCAATGAAGTTTCCGACCAATTTTTTTGATGTTAAATTTAAGATAGATTTTCTGGAGGTTTGAGTTCCTGTTCACTATATCTTGTGTGATTCACGATACAATTTTCATATTTTTAGAAGCAAATTACGTCTAAAGAAATAAATTTTTGTTCTAAAATCTTTTGAAAATATTAATAGATCTTGAAAAAAAAAATTGTAATCATCCATTTGAAATATTTAAGTGCAAAAAAATTAAAGGAATAAATATATAAAGATTGAAAAATAAAATATAAGGATGTAAAGAAATATAAAATTATTCTCGTATTGATTCATTTATTTTTAAATTTCCATCTAATTACATCTCACCTTTATAGATATTGATTTTATTGCCTCGATAAAATTTAATTACAACTACACTTCATAATTATTATGTATAAAAGCATTTGTTGAAGCAACGTATAAAATGTGTTCGAAACAATGTAAGTAATTTCTTAAAAAGACACAAAAAACAAATTTATATAAATAACTGATTATATCGTTCTTTCCTTAATTCTGTAAACCTAATTTAAAAAATCTAATCAATTATTCGTGTAGTTAAAAGATTACATCGAAACTTATTTTTCTCCAGCAAGTTTGAGATAATTAATTATATAAAAGATTAATAAAATATTTTAATTATTTTTCTTTTTCGTTAAAGTTAAAAACTCAATACAATAACCTAATATATTATTAAAAATAATTAATTATAACTTATAATAATCAATTACGAGTAAAGTATATACTTGCACAACTTAAAAGATAATAAAGTATGTTTAATCATAATAAACTACTTTGTCGTAAAATATAGAAATATCATTTAAAATATTAAGTATTTGTCCTCTTTAGACTATTTTGTTATTTTAAATCTAATTATTTGTTTTTAGAGAATTTTTAGTTGATTCAATTGAAAGTTTTAATCAATGAAGTAATTGTGAATTTTTTATTTATTTATGATTTCAATATAAATTAAAGTATTTAATATTTATGAATCCATCATTAAAACAGAGTTGATAAATAATTCATTAATTTTTTTTATATATTTTAATCAATAACTTGTATATTTTTTTTCAATATTCATATTTTTTTTTTTTTGTATTCAAAGATGTAATTGATGGATAAATCTAAAAAATAAAATTGAGAAGATAATAGAAGAAGAAGAGAGTGGAGATAAATGTTTTATAGAAATGTAAATTATAGTAAAATAAATTATCAAAGGTAAAACAAGAATTAGTAAAAAAAAAATTAATAAAGGTGGTGGCCCAAATTGCTTAAACAAATAAAGAATTAGTCATTTCTTTTTATTTTCCGTGTTCTTAAAATGTTTGAAATTATATCTATATTTTGTTGTCTCAAATTTATATTTGAACTACTTATTTATATTTTCTGTTGTGTTTTTTCATAGTTACACCAAGAAAAAAGTAAAAAAAAAAATTACATATATGAAGTAAAGACCTAAAACCACTATGAGTGATTCTTCCTACACCTTCATGCCTTCTGCACCTCCTGTTATTTTTATAGGTTTAAACCCTTTTTTGGTCCATAAGTTAAGTTATGATGTTCAGTTTAGTCCCCGCTTTTAAAAATATCAACATTTAGTCCTTATGATATGAAAAATATATCAAATCAGTCCTATTCGTTAACAAATCACAAGTTTTTCATTAAGTGATTTGTTGTTCATAACACCTTTCACACAAAATATTGGATACCTAGATATGAAAACTTGTGATTTATTATTCATTAAGTGTTGTCATGAGAACTGATTTGATACATTTTTCATATCATAGGGACTAAAGTTTGACATTTTTAACAGCGGGGACTAAACTGAACATCATAACTTAACTTAGGGACCAAAAAAGGGTTTAAACCTAATTTTATATTTCCAAATTTAATCTTGTCAGAGAATATTTTGAAAATTAAAAAAGTTGACTCCTAATTAACACATTCATTCAGTGCAAATAGCGTGAACTTATACCTCTTTCTCCACTCTCCTCCGCATTTCACATTTCGTTTTTGAAAAACCTACACCCCTTCTTGCTTCCTTCGTTTGGTGACTGGTTTTTAGTGTTGCTGTTTGGCATGTTTTTTGGCTTGAAAACTACATTAAGTCCAGGTCCAAGTTAGTTTTTATTTGTTTTGTTTAGTTTACTCTTATACAATGTTCTTACTGCTTGCTAGGGATTGATTTGGGGTTGGGGTTAGGGATTGATTGGGGTTGGGTTGGTTGATCTGGGTTCTGGGTGGTTACTCGCAAAACCGCACTTGGTGATGCGGTTGAGGGGAGCCGCACTTGGAGGTGCAGGTGGCGTTTGTCGATTTGCGAGAAGCGGCAGAGGAAAGTGGAGGTGCAGTGGTGCTCACCGCACATGGCGAAATACGTTGGTGCCTACAGTTGCGTTGCAAGCTGCCGTTGGGAGATGCGGCTGTTGTTTGCCGGCGAGGTGCGTCAGCGAGGTGGAGGTGCAGTGGTGCTCGCAGCAGCTGGAGAAATGCGTTGGTCCCTGCGCTTTCCAACCGCACTTTGTCGTGCGGTTGAGAGAAACCGCACTTGGTCGTGCGATTGAGGGAAGCCGTACTTGGGAGGTGCGGCTGTTGTTTGCCAATTTACGAGATGCGGCAGAGGAAAGTAATACTCGCCACACATGGCAAGATGCGAGCTGCGGTTAACACTTTTTAGGGTCATGTTTTTATTTTTGGATTGTTTCGGGTTCCAATGTTCAAGTTCAATACTTAAATGTGTAATTTGTTTTTAATTTCAGAAAATTTAAATTTAACTGATAATAAACCAAAGCCATTGATCATATCATTAGATGGATCAAAACTCATGTTTATCACGGTTATTATATGAAACTTCATTTTAGTATAATTACTTCACAATTCATATTACTATAATCACTTTACAGATTTAAGATTTTCTTTAATTAACATCAAGTAATATTACTATATATATTCATGATATAAGTACATGAAAATTTTATTATTATATTAAAGTAATTTTTTAAATAGGTTTTGAGTTTATTAAATGAAGGATAAAATGGTAAAATTACAAATGCAAGAAGAAGGAAAGGAGGTGCAACACTCAACCACTATTCTTTCCACATCTTGTAAGGATTATTATAAAAAATTTCTCTCTTATCTATCTTTAACTATTTTCTCAATTCATCTTTTGCTCTTGTTTCAATTGTCATTTTCTTAATGTTTTTCTATCTCGATAAAACTTATTTAAGTAAAACTGTTTTTAGATATCTTAAAAACGTTTTGTTTTGATCCATTTTCTTAATTTTATATGTCTCAATACATTTCTCATTACCATTTTATTATCATCAACTTCTATATGTCAATTTGTTTATTTATTTCAAATTGAATTATTTTTCGGTGTTCTAAATAATAATAAGATATATTAAATTTGTAAGTGTATTTTGGATGTGAAAAGTTTATGTATTTTTCTAACTTTTAGTATTACTTTTGTATTATTTAATTATTTTAATAATACTAATTCAGTTTGATACAACCTCTTTGAGCAATAAATTTTCAACCATTATCTTGTTTGACTCAGCTTAATAAATTAATTGGTTTTTCACCAATATCTTGCTCAACTAAGAAATTAATTATGCTTGTTTGACTAGACCAGGAGTCATGATAAGACTACCGTAGTCTCGTTCGATGCTGAACAAAAATATGTCAATGATTTGAGTGTTCCTCTCAGCACTTCTTTTTTTTTCTCCTTGCAACTCCAAATTTACCTTTTTACCCTTCATTCATTTAATAAAGTCAAACCATAATTAATGAATAATAAATGAGATCCTAACCCCTTTTCTCCCTACACCTCCAAACTATTTGTCAGTCAGGAGCTTTCACTGTTTTATTGTTTGGGTGAGTTGTAGGGAGCTGCTTCATTTCACTTAAGCTTTCACTTTTATAATTTTATTGTTAACCTGTGTTTGTGATCTGTAGTGGTGATTGTGGTTGCTGCTGATTGTGGTGTGATTGTGGTGTTGTTTGTTACTGCTTTCGGCTTTGAACATAAACGAGAGGAAGAAGGAGAGCTCCCCCGTTAGTACATTTTTTATTTTGTAGTTTCGATTGTGGGCATTGCGCGACACAAAAGTCATAGTCGATATTAATGGTATACTAAGAGAAAATGATCGGAGAAGTATTGGTGAGATTCCATTCAAGTGGTGTCGTTATAGTGTAATTACGTTTCATACAATGTAGTTTGAGACAATCTTGATGGTTTATTGTACAATTGTTGACAAATTTAATTTTTTGTAGTTGTTTGTCCCAATTATCCATGACAATCATTGATGTTGCTATGTTGTGAAGATACCATTAATGCAAATGTTTGCCCTTGACTCTTTTGAGCACAAAATAAAAGAACCTAAAAAGATTGACAATGTGATTGTATGTGTTGTAAATGATGTACGTACTTTGTAGATATAAATTTGTTTACTAGTTTGGAAAGTGAAGTGGATTATGGTTTTGCAAGCACAAAATCTGTCATTTTTTTTGGGACATTTGTTCAATTGTTGAGAAGACAACAAACCATCATTGGAAGTAAAACACTTGCAGACTCCAATACAACCAAACTTGTAAGTTTATAATGTATATTTTTTGTAAATATAATATTTTATTGTTTCATTGATATGTTAAATAACATTATTTTATTGTTGGAATTTGTTTGTTGTATATATGATTGTAGAGTAATTGTTTTGAAATTTATGAAGTTGTCAGATGACATTGAGAAATATGAAGGCAACACAATGCCCAATTACACAACTATAAGTTATAAAAATTTTAATTTTTTGGAGCTTTGATAGAAATGGTGCATTTTATTGATAAGTTGTGAATTATTATCTTTGTAGGAGAAACTGCAACAACATAGGGAGAAGTATGTTTGTGATTGGATTTTGGATGTGGACAATGTGCGGAGGGATGAAGTGTTGAAAGATTTAGGCATTTTGTAGATGTTGTTGAATATGGATTTTTGCAATGTTATTGATGGTTTGTTTAGAACTTTTTTAATGTGTATTGATGAGGTCTGAATATACATCTTTTTTGGTAAAAATGTTCAAAGAAATGTACTGGTCACATTTGTTAATTTAAAACATTGATCATAATGATCAATGTTGTAAATGTTAGACCTGTCACTAGTAAAAATATAGGTTTCTAACGCACCAATTATGCTTCGGTTGACAAGAAATCGAAGCATAAGTTGGCGCGGTGGTAGTTTTGAAATTCTCGCTAAAGTATATGTCTCGGTTCTTTTTCAACTGAGGTCATAGGGGTCATACGACCTTGGTTTCCCTAATAACCTAGGCCATAAAGTCTATGCAACCTTCCACAAAAAGACTTTTCATGTGACAAAAATATCTATGTAGAGTTTTGGCCTTGGTTGTTCTCAGAACTGAGGCCAAAAACCCCATGCTCCAACTAACAATCCTCACTACAGTCTGACAAAATCTATGTGCAGGGGTTTTGGCCTAGGTTGTCCTCAGAATTGAGGCTAAAAGCCCTCTGCTCCACTTATGTTCCTGTTATGCACTCTGACTTTTTAACTGACCTGCTTTTTTGAGAAGGGTATAAGGCCTCAGTTTCTAACATAACCGAGGCTGTAGACCCCTCATTAAAACTGTTTAGCTTTCCTAACCTTCTAAAATATTTAAAATATATTTTTATTGGTTTTTGGAACCAGTTGTTATGGAACCGAGGTAATAAAGTGCTTCTGCCTCAGTTTGGCGCTTAACTGAGGTAAAATGGTTGATAAAAATTTCAAAAATGCCATTTAAAATTAATTTTGAATTTTTTTCTGTGGAGTATAGGCTTTTGTTCCTGGTAGAACTGAGGCAGTAGAGCCCCTACTAGGGTTAAAATTTCGTGAAAACGCGAACAATTTTCTTCTTCTTCCATACGTAAACAATTCTTTCTGCAACTTCTTCTTCCCTACGTCGCGAGAGTTTTCGTTGCTTCCTCGCGCCTCTGTTGTGTCGCCATCTTTGTTGTAGAAGAGTTTCCTTCCTCATTTTTCATCGTCAATGTTTGTATCTGATCAACTTGGGCTTTGGTCACTAGAGTTTTTTCGTTTTTTTTTTTTTTGTGTTTTTGGATTGGTTTGATGCATTTTTTATTGTTTTAGATGATTAAACTTACGTTTTGTTGTATTTTTGTGTAGGTATTGTATTTGTGGTTTGAAAATTGTTTCGTTTCAGAACGTGGATTGTCGCATCTTCTCCGTTGTTTTTTGGTTTTTCACGCTCTCAAGTTCCTATTATTGTGTTTATTAATTTTCTTTTGTTAATTTTTAATTTATTGTATGTTGAGTATAAATAATTATGTATGATTGAATACTTATAAATTGTATGATTGTATGATTGAATTGATTGTATGTTGAATAATTGTGTGGGTTTGAATTTTGTAGAGTTGAATTTTCTACCGTTTTAATCGCAGGTTATTCATCGTTATTGGCTTTTCACACTATCAGGTTCTTATGTTAATGTTTAAACTTTACTTCTTAATAAGATTGTATAATTTTGTATGATTGAATATGTGATTGAATGATCATATAATTTTGTATGATTGAATAAGTTTTTATGATTGATTAATTTTGTATGATTGTATAATTTTAAATTTGTATGATGGTATGATTATAAAGTTTAATTTTTTATTTTACAATGTTATTTTTAAAATTCTTTTATGTTGAATATGTGATTATTTTAATGTTTTTATTTTATGATTGTATGATTGAATTGAATTAACCTTAATTGTCTCGCCCAACGAGTTTAACATTTTGTAAAATTAAAATAAAACTATAATTTATTTAATTTTCTAATTTATTTTTCAATTATTTTCATGATCTTTATGTTTTTTAAGTTCTCTCCTTCATGGAATATTATAAGATTCAATGAAACATGTTTTTATCTTTGGCCTTGTCATAGATCCTTTGAGTTGCAAATGTTTTTCCTTAAGTTCTTCTCATATATATTCAGGAGATAGTCCTCTATCATATCCTTCTTCTTGATAAGCATTTCTTCTTAAATTTGTACCACTTGAAGATGTCTTATTATAAGGTGTGTTCTGTCTGTGCTAAGTTGTTCTAAGACGAAACCAATGTGGATAAGACCAAAGTGTAATCGACCATATATAATATAATTTGCAAGATGATAATTTTGAGTAAATAACTAAAAGTTGTTATACTATCTCTTTGTATTTTACTTTTGCATGGATTTTGAAAATTCTTAAGTGGTTCTAATACAACGGTGAAATTTGGATTTTTCGACTCTATAAGTAATATTTGAATATGACAATGGATTATTTTGTATAAATACAATCATACACAAGAATTCTCTAATCAAGTGCTCCACTCGCCCCTTTGTTTATTTTTCCCCTCAATTTCATTAAATAGATGTATCAAAATAGGTTTTAATTCAAAAACTAATATGGTTTATTAGCTGTTTGTGTTGGATTAGGATTGAAAAAAAAAATATATATATATAGATTAAACTCAACTTGATTTATTTATCTTACAAGTTAAACGAGTTCAAACCAAATTTAAGATAGGTTGAGCCTTAATCTTTCAACAATAACTATTATTTTTTTTTTCACTTTTTTTTATAATCTTTTAATTGTAATCATTTACTATATTTAATTATGTAGATTAGTAATTTGATATTTATAAAGACTAGAATGTTATTCAATAGTGTTTAACTAGTTTAAATACTTATTTAATTTGTTTGTCCAATTATTTAGATTGATACTTTGATTTATAATTATTTATTTTATAACAATATTTTGGTAAAATAGGTATACACTTTTATTATACTCTTAATATCAATTGAGTCAATCCACTTTGTATTCTAATAAATATACAAAACTAATCTACTAACTCATAACGAGTCAAACTGACTTTCAAAATTTTTTATTCACAAAATAATAAAGTTAAAGTACCTCATTTTTAGCTTGACCATATCGGATTGAATCACTTTGATATTTCTTTCATTAACACACGTGTAATATTTTTTTAATCAATAAATAAGAAAATAAGATGAAAATGGTACAAGCAAAAGCACAAAAAAGTTTAACCCGTAAAGAAAAAACCACACATTATTAACAACGTTCACCCCACACTTTATACACCTACGCATAACTTTTGCCAAATCTTTCGGTGGATCTAAGACCAACACTTCCAATAATATTCGGCATTTTCTGTTTTTCTTATCACTTTTGATTTCCTATTCTTGCTAGTCTCCCTTCCAACAAAACAATCTTATTTTATTTAGTTTTTTACATGCCAACTTGCATTAATTCATCTACTATGCTACTTCAAATTATAACTTCAAATAAGTTTACTGCTATTATATAAAGATTTTATTAAAAAATAAAAACATAGAAAGACTACACCAAATTCATAATAAAATTATATTATACATATAAACAAAATATATTATGAAAAACTAAGCAAAAATATAAATGGATAATAGTAAACCCATGATTTCCTTAATGAAATCATTCAATTTGAACTTTATATACTAGAAAAAAAAAACAAATTCCTTATTATATTAAAAAAATTATTATTAGCCATCCTTCTCATATTATAAAAAAAGAGTCTTTAAAACTCATTATTGATTTTAGAAATCATTTAGTATTAATTTCTTCAGTCCATTTCTATAAATTATTTTTTAGTTTTAACTTATTATTCTCTTAAATATAAGAATATTTATTTTCATTAAATATATTAGTCTATTTAAAAGCTAATTTCCATTTTTCGTAAAATAAATTTCTTTTAATGTCAAAGAATTAGAAATTGTCTTATAACTACAATGAAATGAATATAATTGTTTAATAAAAGGTTTAAAGAATAATTCTGATGTATTATTTCAAAGAGTAGAGTATCATATATATACATATAAGGATCCTATAATTCTTCATCTATTAAAGGAATGACAGGTGCACAAATATGCACAAATTAAAATAATATCTAAATTATAACTAACACAATATTTGATTGCCTAATATCCTTTAATAGAATATTTAGCATATTTTAACACCCCCGCTCAAGTTGGTGCATGGATATCACACATTCCCAACTTGAATAGAGATTCATCAAAGAGAAGATTGAAGCTGGAATAATTTCCTTTTCTTTTATAAGATCAGAGTTACACTTGGCTGATGTTCTCACCAAAGGAGTATCAAGAAGATTGGCCTCTTCTACAATTTCTATTATCACGCACGAGATGTCTATTAATCTCCACATGCTTTGTTCTATCATGTTGAACAGGATTATGAGCAATTGCAATAGCCGAAGTATTGTCACAGTACAAACTCATAACTTCATTCGGTTTAAATCCCAAATCTGATAACACATTTTTAATCCACAAAAGTTCACATACACCCATGCCTTTGAATTCTGCTTCAGCACTAGATCTTGCTACTACAGGTTGTTTTTTACTCCTCCAAGTTACAAGATTCCCTCCTACAAAAGTAAAGTATCCAGAGGTAGATCTTCTATCATCTTTTGAACCTGCCCAATCTGCATCAGTGTACCCTTCTACCTTTAAGTTTCCATTATTTGAGAACAAAATTCCTTTTCCAGGAGCAGACTTCAAATATCTCAAAATTCTTTCAACAGCATCCATATGAAACTTTCGTGGGTCATGCATAAATTGACTAACAACATTCACTGCATAGGTGATAT
>NC_028352.1:11712616-11782217 GCF_000741045.1 Vigna radiata var. radiata | reverse complement strand
ACCATAATAAAAGGTTTAAAGAATAATTCTGATGTATTATTTCAAAGAGTAGAGTACCATATATATACATATAAGGATCCTATAATTCTTCATCTCTTAAAGGAATGACAGGTGCACAAATCTACACAAATTAAAATAATATCTAAATTATAACTAACACAATATTTGATTGCCTAATATCCTTTAATAGAATATTTAACATATCTTAACATTGTTATAAACACGACAAACTATTAACAATGTAAGTGATATCATTCAAAAAAATATATAAACCAAAGAATCAAACTTCACTAATACACCATCATACAAATTCATAACAAGATAAGATTCATTATTAACATAAATATTATCATAATGAGTTACAACTAGCTCAAGTTGTAATCGAGTAACAAGTGGTATCACCTCATAAAAATTCAAACCACAAACTAACCATTCTTTTTTTTTTTTCATTCTTAACATTATTCCCATGAATTATTCCGCTTTCTCTCCATTTCCACAAAGCCATCTTTATGACCTGAGTTCAAAGAATAACCTACGATATTTACCAATTGCTTTTCCACCACTAAGACTTATGTTTCATCTATGGACCATTCTTTAAGTTTCTCCAATTCTGTGTTTAGATTCCAAGGTTTTCTTCCAAAACCTATTACTTTATGGAGCTAGGTTCCATTTTCACTTTGCTGATAAGAGAGTTCCAAATTTGGTATTCTTTTGCATTCTCCTAATCTTAACCAAGATTGCATTTTGTCAAAGGATAAGTAGAAAAGTGCCAAAACAATTAGGGCAAACTTAATTAGAAATATTCTATCTCAAATAATAGGTAGCCCATTTCATCTTGAGAATCTTTTATTGATTTTGTCTAAAGTTCCCACAAATGATTCTTTTTGGGAAAACTCTTAATAACATGTGCAAATTATAAAAAAAAAAATACATTTCTTATGCTTATAATATAGTATAATTGTATATAATATTTTAATATGTTACTATGTGATCTTATCCCTCCACTTTAGTTTTTTAAAAGAATTTTTAAGCTGGAGATAGATTAGAATTTATAATGTAGTCAACTTCTAATAAAATATTAACTTTTATTCGTAATTTGACACTAGTTATTCTTTCTTCTAATTCATTTATGGACAAAGTGTGCTAGTTTTAGTAAAACTATTTTAAAATATGTCTCGTGGCTCGTTCACAATAGTCGAAGTTTTATATATTTCAAAACAAACTGATAAAGTAAAAATGTCATTTTCTAAATAAATTTTGCAAAAAGAATAATTAATTGACAAATTAGAAGTATAAAAAAGAAAATACATAAATAAAAGTTGAAAATATCAATAAATTTTTGTTGCAAATAGGAATCAGATAGTACAAAGATAATTTGAGCTAGACTTCTCAGTTAATTTGATAGAATATGATTTTGGTCCGTAAAAAAAATTCACAAGTTCAATAAATTTTCTATTAGAAGTTCATAGGTCAAAATGTCCACACAAATATTATGGGATAAAGTCTGTTCATGATTTTTTTCTTAAATACAAAAACAATATTATTGTTTTAGAATCTTTTTGGATCTTCAGCCCAGACCTAGCTGTCATGACCTTCGGCTCGAGTTAGCCTATCTTGATCTTCGACCCGAACCTACTTGCTTAGACCTTCGGCTTAGGCTAGTGCATTTGGTTCCTCGGTCCAAAGTAGACCATCTCAACCGTTGGCTTGAGGTTGGACATATCAACCTTTGGATTGGTCGAGAGTAAGACTTCTCGACTACGACTTGAGACAAGCCATCTTGACCTTCAGCCTGGAGCATCATGTCTTGACCTTTGGCACAAGTTGGCGTGTCACGACCATGAATATGGGTTGGCTTGTCTCGACCTTCATCAAAGGGTAACCCATATCGATCTTCAAACTCAATAAACACTTTTGGATCTTCAACTTGATCTAATTCATCTTGACCTTCAATGTTGTCCACCCTGTCTCAAGCTTTGGCTCAGTTTGATCCATCTCAAGCTTCGACCTAGTCTAGGCCATCACGACCTTCTGTCCAAGATAGTTTGCCTCAAATTTTGGCTCAAGACGGCCTATATCAACCTCAGTGTTGGCCACTTAATATGTCCTTCGACTTTAGATGGCTTGGTTTGACCTTTGACTTAGGCTGAAGATGTGCTTTTTAAGAGCTAATTAAAGTCTTGTAGTGGGACTAAACTCACATTTATGTGACCCTAAATCCCTTTGAGAAGAGCTTTGGAGGTTAGGGTTTGTTTTGTCCCATGATTTAGGGTCCCCTAAAAATGGGACTTATTTATAGGTGAATAAGGTTGACCCATGGACCATGAGTCAAATTGATAACTCTAGGGTCAGTCGCAACTGACGACATCATCTCGGTTCAATTATGCCAAATAAGATTAATACGATAAATCAACAATTAAGGAAAATCATAATACATTAGATGACACAAGATAAACTTGACCTATACAACATAGCTCCATTCAAGTAAAAGCCTATTAATATAAAAGAACATACACTATTCACGAGGCATGATCGTGCATTTAATTTATTACCACATATATTACTTTAGATGTACATCAGACTTGAGTGTAAGAGTATCCTTAAACGCATTTGTCCCACTGATCAATGAGATCTCGAAGTATGTATAGAAGACTTAGAGTACGTTGAGAGGTGACTAAAAGTAATTCACCACAAAGAAGAGTTAAGAGGACGACGTTTCAAGTGGGAATAAAAAAGTACAAGGAAGCTTTGTAAGAATAATTTCCTTTCTTAAAAAAGTTAAAACTATATTTGTGTTCTAAATCTATAAAATCTTTAAACTGCTTTAAGCATAAAAATAACTAATGACCTAATATTTTTGGTGCTTATTTCTTTGTTGCACTATACTTTGTGTCTTTCTCAAATGGATTTTTGTTTGCCATTCTTGTTGCATTTCTTTGTTCCTTCTATTTTGAATGATAATTTAGTTTTAAATTCTTAAAAAAATACACTTAAAGAAGTAAATGTGAACCGTGTTAGAACATTGTGCATAAGTATGCGTTGTTGTTTGTTTATGATCAAAGGATTACAAAAAACTAATACAATTTTTTTAGCTGAGATTGCAAATACCCAAAGTATAGTTACTTGTTTTGAAACTTTATCTTGTGCTTCAATTATGAATTGAACAATGTGACATATTTAAATTTAGCATTTGGCAAAATCTTATTACTATATATGTAGGTAATAAATGACATTCAATTACATACATTTTAAGTTATGTTTAAACCTTCAGTTGGTCCTTGTATTTGTTCAAAAATGTCAATTCGATCATCAAATTTTGAGTTGCCTCAATTTGGTCTTTTTTTAATGTGTAACAAATAGGCCCAAATCGTTAACTTTGTCTAAATTGTTAATGACGATGCACAGTAGAAATGGTGATGTGGATTTTTTTGACGTGGAATTTAATATGTTATTTGCAAAGCTTTCTCAGTAGAATTAGGAATTTCAAGCATAAGTAGAATTAGGGATTTCAATACATTGTGAATGTTGATCAAAGGAGTACGTAAGCAGATTTTGAGTAGAAATTGAGCATTCATTAAACGTTCGTATGTGACCGAAGATTATTAGGGTGATTTTGATTTCATGAGTGATCTTTGATTATTTTAGTTCATTTCGTATTTGATGTGGTGGTTGGGTGTTGGATTTTCGTTTTGGGATAGGAATGTTGTGTTTTGTTATTGGGGTAAGAATTTTTATTTGTTTGTCCTTTGTCATGTGTTCATGGTCAACCTAGGTTAATTAAGTTAGAAGAAGATGGTTAGTTTGAGTCTGATGGTGAAGGTCAACCTAGGTTAATTATATTAGAAGAAGATAGTTTGTGTGTGTGTTTCACTTTTTATCAATAAAAGTAGATCTAATCATGTTTACATGTCATATTTAGTATAAGTTAGTCTATTGTAGTGAGAGTAAAATACTCGTATATGAATATTTATGGAGTAACTGTTGTTTTGTACATCTTATGAATATTTATTCTCCTCTCTTTTTTATTTTAAAATTGAAATGTAAAATTGAATTTCAAAATACTTATTATGAAAAAATTAAATATGGGGTTATAGTTTTTAGGAAGTGTGAGAATAAAATACTCCATTGGGTTGAAAATTCAATGGATCCTCTAAACCGTTAAAAAGGAAATGAGCCCAAAGTTGATGACACCCTTAGACAGCCTTAGACAGCCCAGAATAAGAAGGGACACTCCATAGGTAGGATAAAATAACTGTTTTATCCTTTCTTTCTTTTCAACCTGTACCTAGCGGAGATGCACCTCTTCCACTTCATTGCCATTGTGATATCCACGAGGAAGGAGAAGATGAAGCATAGAAAGAAGAAAAAGTGTGGGAGAGGAAGGAGAAGAAGCATGCGGGACACCCACTTTGATAGTTTTTTTTAATATATTTTAGATTGTGTAATTTAGAATTTATTTCCGAATTTGAAAATATTTTTAGGATATACAATTATAATATATTTAAAAAAATATATTTTAAATTATGTAATTTAAAATATACTTTTAAATTTAAAAATATCTTATAAAAGTACCATCAAAATACATTAATTTTTGTTGAATTATACATTTATAATATATTTTCTAATTTTAAAATACTTTCTAAAATACATAATTCAAAATATATTTTAAACTTATAATTTCAAAAATTATTTTCAAATATAGAAAAGTATTTGGAATTTTACAATAGTTATCACCACTACCAAAAACAAAATGTATACCGGTAAAAATAAAAAAAATATATATACCGGTAAAAAAAATGTGAGTAACAATTATCCTATTGCATCAATTTCTTGGAAGCTGAGTTTTGTAATTAAAACATTCTAATATTATTGGCTTTTATTTGGTTAAAGTTGGTTATGTATGGACTAAAAGTAGTAATTTAATTATTTTATATCTTACAGCAAGGCAAAGCCATATTCTTAATAGACCACGTGTCACTATGATATTTTAACAATTTTTTTAACAATTTTTTTTTAACAATTTTTTGACAACAAAATATATGTCACTATTTTATTGATTTATTTAAATTTATTCTAAAAAAATATTTGAAAGAGACCAATTACAAATTGTCACTTATGCATTGTCAAAAAATTATCATAAAAGAGTTGTTAAAGAGACTTTTTCCTTCTTAATATTCAAATAAGAGAGAAAATAACAAAACAACCACTTATCTGTTAAAATCTTTACCAGAACAATTTCACTATACAAATCAAAGGGAGCATAAAAACACTGCTAATAAAAGAAAACATGTCCATTTCACCAAAACCAAACATAACCATAAAAGCTTCTTAATTACTTATTTATGTAACCTCTTTTTTCATTGCCAAACATGTAACCTATTTCTTCACCATAAACAGCACAATAACAATGTAACATCCAGTTCAATGAGCCAGTTACTGAACCAAAGATATACATCCTAAAAGAACAACATTATAGTTCATGTCATAACATAACCACGTTGCCACAACCTCAAGACGAAACTGAACCAACATTTTCTAATTTCTCGCTGTGCACTTGTATTTAAGAAAGGCAAATTTCATCATAAACTGACAAAACCTTTGAACTATAGATTTTGAAGAAAGACCAAAGATATGGATGTTAATGTGAGTAATCTACAACCCCTTTTGGAAAACGTTTTACCACAGAAAACTCCGAAAACCCCAGCACAAAAAACCATGAGAAAGGCATTCAAGGGCACAGCACATTTGTCGAAGCTTCTTCCAACAGGAACAGTGCTAATATTCCAAACCCTGTCACCACTTTTCACTCACCAAGGGCAATGCAAAACCGTTTCAAACAAAGCCATGACCATCGTTCTCTTGAGCCTTTGCAGCATCTCATGCTTTGTTCTCTCCTTCACTGACAGCTTCAGGGATGAGAGGGGGAAGGTGAGATATGGGGTGGCATCAGTGAATGGGATATGGGTTATGGATGGATCAGTGAGACTTCCTGCAAAAGAGGCAGAAAAGTATAGGCTAAGGTTCATTGATTTCTTCCATGCATTCATGTCAATATTGGTTTTCTTGGCAATTGCACTCTTTGATGGAAGTGTGGTGAGTTGTTTTGTTCCAAAGCCTTCTGAGGAAATCAAAGAGCTTCTCATGCTTTTGCCTGTTGGGATTGGCACTGTGTGTAGCCTTTTTTTTGTTGCATTTCCTACCCAGAGACATGGGATTGGTTTCCCTCTCTCTCGTAATTAGTATCATCTTCTTCATTCTTTAACCATGCTTTTATGTAATTCTCACACAATGATTTTTCTTCCTTTTCTTCTTTGCAACAAGAATAACAAAATTTCTCAATTTAGTTTCAAGACTCACTCAATGTGTAACTGATGAGATCGGTTAAAACCCAGATAAAATAGGATTTAAATCAATGGAAACACATGTTGCCTCACGTATGATTCAAGCATTGAAATACTCTATTTTTTGCAATACTCTACTTTACTCCAATCCTCCACATTAAAAGTTAAAAGATTGAAAGAGTGAAAAATGAAAATCATACATCTCATAAATAAGTAAGGCTTTAGGATGTGTTTACTTGGAGGAGATGATTTGACTTAGTGGATGAATTTGAGATAATTTGATGGTAAATTTTTTATTTTTTACTTGAATGGATTTAAAAGTAGTTGGAGTAAATTTGAAAGTAAAATTTGTAAGAATTAATGTAGGATTTGATTCATGTGACATATAAAAAAAATTAATTAATTGATAGAAATTAAATATTACTAAAATATCCTTAGTTATTAAAGTAATATAAAATGTTAATTGTTAAAATTACATTTAATTGTAGAAATATTTATAAAAAGTAAAAAATTAAAATTAATTCTAAAAATATGAAAAATTATAATTTAGTAAATTAAAATTAAAATTTTAAAAATTATATTCAATTATTTTTAGTGAATTAAAATTTGTTTTTAGTAAATTATAATTTACTAAATTAAAATTTGTTTTTAGTTAATGTTATACTTAAAATTACATAGCGGAGAAAGGTCCCCAAAGTCAATTGCACCTCTTCGTGTTCTCCACCACCTCCCATTTATATTCCTTCTACCCCTTTTCTCACAAATTACTTTCTAGCTTCCATTCCCCTCACTCATATGGATAAATATCTTGAGACCTGATCTAAAGAGAGGCAACTCCATCTTCCTTTCTTCCCTCCTTCTTCTTTTCAATCTCTCCCACACTCACATCAAGCGCAAACTCTACAACCATAGAATCGGCTCGTAAACCCATCGACCGATCAACGCCTCCTCCACCCCTCCGCCAACTGCAGGGGTTTCACCTCCCTCCATCGTCACTGCCCCTGTGGCAACATCATCGTCCAACAACCCCTCCGCCAATCGCAGCAGTTTCGCCTCCCTCCACCGTTGCTGTCCTTGTGGCAACGTCATCGTCCAACAACCCCTCTGCCAACTACAGCGATTTCGCCTCCCTCCACCTCTGTTGTCTCTATGGCAACGTCATCGTCTAACAACCCCTCCACCAACTGCACCAGTTTCGCCTCCCTTCACAACCGTTGTCCCTATGACAACGTCATCGTCCAATAACGTAGTGTTTTATTTGGTATGCAATGGAACCAAATACAAAAGGTTGAAAACCGAATACAAGCCTATGTTAAATTTGTTCTATGTACTAGAACTGGATATATCAAATATGGAACCGAATATTCGGTCCTCAGAAGGACAAATATGACATTGCAAAGCAAATCCCTTCAAATCTCACCACATTTGCGAGAGTGACCGAAAAGTGAATCATCCCGCAAATCTCTTCGAATCATTCTGCCATTTCCTTTTAAACGAACATAGAATTTTGTTCAAATCATCGCTCGAACAGTACATTCACTTCAAGTGAACACAACCTTAAAGTTGGTGCAACAATTTATATATTGAGACCTATGTTAAGAAACTTAAAACAGAATATAGTGTGTAACAAGCTATATGGACAAAAAAAAAAGACTTATTAATCACAATACACTTTTATAATTTTTGTTATTATAGTTGTGTTGTGCTTATTAGGTTATGTGTTCAATGTTCATGAGTGTTTTATACATTTTGTTGTTTTATGTTTATTAGGCTACAATATTAATGAATTTTTAGAAATTTTGTCAAAATCTCATATAAGTGACTTCACTCGATGCTTGTATAAGTGATTTCTTAAACATATGTTTCAAATCATATACTACTCTTAATGATATGAAAATCATTAAAAATTGTTAGAAGCTGAAATTGTTATACCATACAAAATTTTAATTACAAAGTTTAAACTCTCAATAATACAATGTCTCACACTTTCACATGTCATAAGAATGGACAAAATTGATAATCAATTTTACTTTTAGAAAAACTAACAAGTGACATGATTTTACTCATATAAACCTTATTCATAGGATTTTTGTTTTATTATGTTTACCTTTAACACATTCAACAATCATAGTTTGAGAATTAAATTTTTCGCTTAGTACTACATATTCTATATTTAAGAATTCATTAAGAAAATTAGCATATCAAACATATATAAATTATCATTAGTTTCAACAACATTTGAATTTAAGACAAATATAAATTTATTGTTTTCAAATGAATATAAATAAGTTAATTTGTCCAAAAAAAAGACACTACAACAACAAATTAATCTTATGTTGTAAAATTAATAATTATAAATATATTCAAATAATAATCTAATCCATTTCAAGACAGAGAATATGCACCATCAATATCAAAACTTTGAATAATTATATCAATTGTTAAAGATATCTTAAAATAATAATCAAACATTAATAATAAAACATATTTAACAATAAATCTATTTTTAAATCGATTTGTCATTAATCAACAAAACCTTATAATTATTAATGTGTATATGTAATTTGGCCAAAATTATTTATTTATCTTAAAGAGGATAAATAAAGAAATGTAACAGTGCCTTAATTGCTTTAATGCACTTCATCCACCGGAACATCGCCATGATCGGTGGTGCACCGGACCGGTGGTTCAAAAACTCCCGAAACTAGCCAAGGCAGACCAAAGGCACATAAACTTGCAATACCATTATTCTTAAAGGAAATACAACAACATTAGTAGCAAAGGAGCATGCGTCAAGAAGGATAATTCACTTACCAAATTAGAATTGCCACGCAAAAGTACATGTTAATTGGATTTCGCTTCAACCCATTCACATTATTCATAATATCTAATGCACAACGGAAAGGTTCTAATTAACGCCTCTTTATATGCTATATAAACGTAACACAAAACAATTCACGCGGTGCAGTAAAAATCAATTTAATTTCAGAAATAAAATCTCTAAATTCCATAATTTTGAATTAGAGTTAAAAAAAAAGCATATTAGGATTCGTGCTGATATATGCAAACATAACTTGATCAAAAATTTAATACTTATGTCTTCATATACACTAATAACAAGTAAACAACTGAACCCTTAATTAATTGAACAATCTCTAATATTCTATAAAATAGTAAATATAATTAAGATTAAAACCTTCATTTGGTCTCGTATTTGTGTGTCAATCTCAAGTGGGTCTTCGTTTTTTTTTTCGGTCTCAATCGAATTCATAAACTTGTAAAAACGAGTCAATTAAGCTCTTTTCGTTAAATTTTTAGTAATGTCGTTTAACTCTGATGATGTGGTGCACACATATGTATAATCTTATATTACGTGAAATTTTTTATTTAATTTGTTATTAAATCTTGTACAACTATCCAAACGCCGCCTCATAGCCCTTGGTGAAAAACCTTGCACCAGTCAGTTTCTTGTTTTAGTTTGATGGGTTGAAGTTCTTATCTCTCTCACACTCACCTTTCCCGCGACACATCCAGCGAGAAGATCATGTTCTGCCCAATTACACAGGAAATCAAACTATACCCATTTATAGTACCAACAATGATAGAACCATTAAGAAAATAAAAGGAAAATGACAAGGAAAAAGAAAGAAGAAATTTGTTTGTTTCCAATCCATTAATAACCCCAAAATATCTTTCAAATTGAATGATGAATTCACTCATGGAGTTCTCCTGCTTCATAGCCAACAACGATTCAAAAGACTCTCCCATATAAACTGATTGCATTCATGAAAACAACCCTAGATTGGCTTGGATTGAACATTTCACACCACTGCAACCAAGATAAGGCAAGGTGAGGTCAAGGCGATGAGGGTTGCAACATGGGCTACAATGCGATTAGGGTCTCGTCTTCTGCGTTTCTGCTGGTTGCGTGTAACATCCCAATAAATCTATAACCAAAGCTATAATTTATTTAAGGAGTTAACATAAATAATAATAAAGAACAATGATGAATGAGCAACTAGAATGAAAGGAGATATGAAATATCATATGGAATTAAAACTGTACAAGATGCAGAAATCAAATACAATTACAAGTCAAGACAGAACGATCATATTAGTAGTTCATGACCGAACAGTATTACAAAAGGAATAACTAGACCTAACAGTTCTTAATAAAGCACTGAACCGAACGTCTATATACACAATTTAAAAGTAAAACCCTAAACTAAGGACCAGACGGTCTTGCACAGCTCTCCGGCATAACGTCCAATGGTTGCTCTGTCTGCAGGGCATCTTCCAAAGTATCCTCATGATCACCCTCTGCTCACACCCAAAAAGGATGATCATTGCAGTGAAGAGAACATACCGGACGGTTAAATACCGAACGACAACATATACAAGATAGAATAGATAAGGGTAAGCTTATGTAAATTTAATTAATCATTTTCACATACACTTAAAACATTTCAATAATCCGCATGCATCAAGATTTCAAACATCACTATTATAAATCATAACCAATTTTCTCTATACTTTGTCCAGACGGTACGAACTATGTAGCTCGCCGCTCTTAGCACCCAGGTGGATCTGGCTAGGATACACTCAACAGACCGCCACCCGAGGTTAGTCCAGTGGAACCACCTCAGTATAGAAATACTAGGCTAAAGGACCTCCTACCATTCCCACACATGAGTTACCCTTCTCTACCTGAGAAGGCGTAATCATGGAATATCAGGATAGAGCAGAACCTGAGTCTGACTATAGTCATACTCTACTAAAATCAATTTTCAAATCACGAGATATTCCTCCCTGGAATACTCTTAAATCATAATAAACTCGCTCATCATTTACTGCTTTTTCTTAAAATCAGTAAGGATACAAATGACCAAACTGTGATAAGGAAACTGAGTATCAAAGGAATTCAATAAGTGACCGAACGGTCAGAGAATAAGAGACTGAATAAAAACAAGGAATTCTAATAGTTGACCAGACGGTCTGGCATAGGATAAAACCAAACCCTTTTGAAAACAATACAGGTAAACTTATTCAAGAAGCTTCAACGGCCAGAAACACTTACCGGTTCAGAACGGAAATCAGACCGATGCAAAGTGAAGGTCTCGTCGCCGGAAAGGATTAATCTAAAAGAAAATGGATGATCAGAGGGGAGGAAAAGGTCAGAAGTTTAGATAGAAGTTGGAGGTTTCTAGAGAGAAGGAGGAGAAAAATGAGATTTCTGGAGGTTGAAGACGAAGAGTTTGCATGCAGAAAGTGGTGCCAATTTTCGAAAATCAACTTTAAATATGGCCACCAAACTGGCCGTTTAGTCCACTCCCGGTATGCCACTTGTCCTCCACTATCGAGAGGCTCTCATTCTCTCTGCCGCCGCCCGGATGATAATGGTGGGGGAATTAATTGTACTGTCCACCTTGTCTCCCACTAGCCTAGGGGATCCAGAGGGCGTGACACGTGGCTTCCACTAAAGGGAATCATTAATTGGGGTGTGACATTGCGCGCGGCTCCGAGTTTGATTTGGGCGTTTAGGGTTCGCTTGGTGTCGAGGTGGTGAAGGTTGCAACATGGGCGACGACACGATTAAGGTCTCGCATTCTGCGTTTCTGCAGGTTGTGCGACGACGAAAAATTCGATTTGGGCGTTTAATGTTCGCTTAGTGTCAAGGCAGTGAGGGTTGCAACGTGGACGATGACACGATTAGGGTCTCGCCTTCTATGTTTCTACTGGTTGCACGACGGCGGCAAGTTCGATTTAGGCGTTTAGGGTTCGGTTGGTGTCACGTCGCAATGATGGTTCAGGCCTGGTTGTGCGATTTTCGGCACAGTGGCCACAACGCGACATGGTTCATGGTGATGAAGATGGCACGTAGATGTTGGAGGTGCGAGATGGTGATCTTGTTTTGGCATCGTGATGAAGGTTGGGCATGAGCGATCTCTACGGCGACGCTGGTGGTGGGGAATGGCGACGACGAGGTTGGTTGTAGCCTGTTGAGGTAATGATGTTTCAGATGAAGCTCTCATAAAGCAGAAGCAAACGTTGTCTCATAACAAACATGAAGAAGGAACTAATTAGATTTTCATTTTTTACACAAACAAATGTCAAAACCGGCGTCGTTTAATAGCTCATTTAAAATGGTAGGTGTCATTAAATTAAATAATATAACATAAAAGTCACGTCATATAACACTTATACAACACTTAATAATAAATTAAATAATAAATTCCACGTAATACAATATGTAAGAAAATTTTAAAGCTGTTAATGAAAATTAAATGCAGAGGACTTAATTGACTCATTTTTACAAGTGTATGAATCCGATTGAGACCAAAAGAAAAATGAGGACCCATTTGAGATTGACACACAAATACGAAGACCAAATGAGGGTTAAACCAATAATTAATGATAATTGGAAACAAAGTAAATTAAATATATTTAATCTTCCAACTAGGGATGGCAACGGGTCGGGTTCGGGTCGGATAGTATGATACCCGAACCCGACCCACATGTACAAAAATGTACTCGTTACCTACCCCGCTACTCGTTGGATACCCGCATAAAAAAATTCGCGGATTTTTTTCAACCCGCAGATACCCATTGGATACCCGTTTTAACCTAATAATACTTTAAAAAAATAATATTTTATTTATTTGTTTTTTCAAACTGGACAAGTACAAACTTTTTGAGGTTGTTTTAATAACCTTCAGTATGGGCCAAGCCCAAACCCTTCACATTAGGGTTTCTTTCTCAGAGGAGTCTTCATTCTCCTTCCCAGTGCTTGTGCGGTGCGACATCTAGAAACGGAACGAACCGTAGATCCAGCGTCTCACCCCCTCCAAGCTGCCACCGTCGCGCATCACAGCCTCCAAGCTACCATTGCCGCGCCTCGCAGAATCGCAGATCCAGCGTCTCACCCCCTCCAAGCTGCCACCGTCACGCCTCACCGCCTCCAAGCTGCCACCTCTCCACGTCCATGCCTCCTCTTCCTCATGCCAAACACGCCACAAACGCTTCCTCGCCGCAAGTGTCCTTAGGAAGCCCTCTAGAAGTGTCCAATCGTTCGGTGTTCACTTCGAGCGTTGCCTACGTCTTCCTCATCCTCTTCACCATCTTCTTCTTCATCGGATTTGTGTTTCTCTACTTCTAATAGCAAGCCTCCTCGTCGGACTCTGAGTCCGGCGCAACCCGCCAGCGAGCACAGTCGGAGTCCGTGGCGTAGAAGTCTCTGCTCAAGACGCAGCTCATCCTTGCCCCAACCCGCGGTGGAGAGAAAATGAAGGAGAAAGAGAAATCGAAATTAGGGTTTGACGGTAGTATAGCTTAGAAAATAATTTAAAGAGGTAAGACGGGTTGCGGGTACCCGTAGGTACGGATAGTGTGGTATTCGAACCCGTCCCGTTAACAAACGAGTATTAAAATGTCCGCTATCCGCTACCTGCGGGTACCTTTTACCCACGGATACTAACTACCCGTGACAGATTTTATCCACGAATACCCGCGAGTACGGGTTTTTATACCATCCCTACTTCCAACTCTAAAACATTTTAAGTTTTCTCTTAATTTATTTTATAAAGATAAAAAAAACGTAAATAATAAATAATACGAACATGCTCTTAGATGGAAAACATAAATCGTTTATATAATCTCTATCAATTTTTTTTTATAAAACTTAATATTTTTAATTTGATCCATTATCAAATTATAATATTACCTGTAATATCTGCACAATTAATATTTCATTACATATATTCTTAGGAATAAATATTAAATATTATTTTAATATTTTAACTAATAATATAATTATCATGACACATTTAACTATTTAATGCTACTAGGTAATGATTTCAATACGTAATTCTTTTTCAATAAAGTGGAGTTTGAGACAAATGACTTCACGTTTTATTTTAATTTCTTTACAATTAAATTTTTATTACAGACAAACATTTCCATTTTAAAAGTTTATTTAATTATTTGATTAATGAAATAAAATTTAAACATTAAAATATTACCATATATATATATATATATATGAAGAAACAAATTTATGAAGTCGAAATAATTGCCCAAATTTATAACAGAATATGAAGCAACCATAAAAAGTTATAACAATAATATAAAATAAAAAGCCACAATATATTTTAACAAAAAAATGGTTTTTAAAAAATCTAAATTCATTTACAGAATCTAATCAATCCAGCATGCTAATATCAAATATGAAATTAAATCAAGCACACAAAAATTATTAATACCCTTAACCGGTACCAACATTAGAAAAATTATAACTTATTTTCCGATGGGACAAATGTAGCCAATTTCGAATGTACATTTTGTCCAAGGGCAAAACAGTCCATTGTCAATATTTTGACATGTTTAAAAAAAAATTGTGGTGGAACCCACAAATTTTCTTTACCATCTTCCCATATCAAACCAAAGTAAAACTCTACTTATGAATTTGACAATCCACAGGTTCACTTCTTATTAAGTGAAGACAACACATGGTAATTGGTATTTATTGGTATTAATGATATGTTTTTTTAGATACATTTGAGGGAGATGATTTGAATAGATTTAAATGGATTTGAAAATAATTTTTTTGTCACTTTTTCTAGTGGTTTGTAGGTAATTAAGAGTGGATTTGAGGGTAAAGTTTGTGAGAATTAGTGTAGGATTTAATTGATGTGATAAATTAAAAAAATTAGTTTAATAGGTAAAAATTAAATATTACGCCCCTAATTATTAAAATAATATAAAATATTATTTTTTAATGTTATATTTAAATATATGTTTATTTTTTCAGCTTTTAAAAAGTCTTTCAAAACTTTTGTCTCCTTTATACCATAACACTGCAACTTGTTCATAGTTTCCTATTTTATAATAACGTTAATTAAAATAGATTTTGGCATAGATGATCCCTTTAATTTGACTAATACTTCCTCTGTTTCAACGGTAAGATTTTGATATTTTTTTTCACTCAACTTTATGAAGTGATTAACATATTAAACTTTGAATTTATAATTCTCAATTTTATTTGAAAATATGATTTGTTTCACATCCCTTAAAATACATTAACGGTAAAAAAATGTTACTTTGTTTCAAAAGTTTTGTACGAGATTGTTATGCAAACTAACCGCTGAAATAAGAGATATACTTCTGAGTTGAAATAAGAGACCATCTACCTCCCAGTTAACGAACTACTCCACCTAAAACACAACATCCTTCGTCAGGTGCAAACAGCAATGTCCGTTACGTGCAGGTGCAAACAGCAGCTGCGAGGGTCAAAGAAGAAGAAGAAAGGGTTAGACTGCTGCGTGCAGGTGCAAAGAAGAAAAAGAAGCCAATGAATACACCATGGGAACCGAATACTCCCTGGACGTAACCGAATACAACATCCTTCACATTTACGTGCTTCACCGTAACCGGATACAACCATCGTGTATCCAAATACAACATCCTTCACATTCACGTGCTTTTTGTAACCGAATACAACCATTGTATATCCGAATACAAATTTCATTTGGTCACGCGTACTGCATCGTCCACCCTCCACCCTCCACCATCCTCCACCTTCATTCGCAGGGTTTCTAAAGAAGAACAATAAGAAGCTGTGAAGAACCTCCCTCGCATAACCGAATACAATTGTGCATGACTTTAAAATAGTCATGGAATTATAGAAATAACACAGGAGTATACACGACTTTTCGCTATAAATCATCACAAATCTTACCAAAGTTGCCACATGATAAAAACGGTACAATCTCGCATTTTCCCCGCTTTTCCATCTTCGCAAATCAATACATACGAACACAGTAAATCAACACAAATCAATCCTCGCTAATTCTCGCATACAGTAAATCCACGCATGTGAAAACAATGTAAAAGTTATCAATGAATTTTATAAATCTAAAAAATTTCATTAACATTATTAAAATTACATTAAATTAATCTCTTAACTTTGTTAATCCATCTTTTCTAAAAGAGGAAGTAAGCTTTCCACATTAAAAAGATATAAACATCTGAAGTAAGCTTTCCAAAAAAATAACTAATATTTCAGTATAACACTAAAAATACAACTTTAGTTTTCTGATTAAATAACTAAACATTTCACTTCCAAGCTCTGGAGCAAAATTTGGAAGAAGAATTTATACTGAGTGTAGTTTGGAGCACATCCTAACACAGTTGATCCCTGCTAGAACAAGGATGATTACAAAGCCCTGCACATTAACTTATAATCCATACAAAAGAATCAAACCAAAATTTTTTTCACTCAAAAAAACAATTTATAGAGGAACAACAATGTTTATAAGTACATTCTTTTCTTTTTTTTGGAAAGGTTTATTACTATATCTTACATCTTCATTAAAGTAGCTATAGGGAAATCTGAAATACTATATACTAACCAAGGCTTTTCATGCAGCCAAGAGCTTCTTGATTCCTGCTTTTTGCTCATCAGTGAGCCTAGTTGGAAACTTGATGTTAAACTTTATCCTCAAGTTTCCCTTCTTTGATGGATCTTTTGGAAGTGGCATGCCTTCTCTTGGAACAATCTCTTCATAACTGGGATGAATAACATTACTGATTGGTATGGTTAAGTTTCTACCATCCAGGGTGGTGAGGTGCACTGTATAACCAGTTAAGGCCTCTGCAAGGGAAATCTTCTGCGTTACAACAAGGTCATTTCCGTCACGGGTGAAGACACCGTGTGGCTTTTCGTCGATGATGAAGACCAGATCGGCCGGTGTCACATTTGGCTGTTCATTTCCCTTTTCAGGGAAAGTGATCTTTGTTCCCTTTTTCCAACCGGGCTTCACATTAATGGTTAAGATCTCTTCCACTGGCATGGTTTTGCTGCACCACAAGAGAAAGAGTCAGTAACCAGACTTAGACACAATGAAGTTTAACAGGAAACTATCACAACAAAAAAGGAAACTAAAAGCACATTCTAATTAAACACATAAGAGTCATTTGGTGATCAAAAGGAAAAGGAATAATAGTTTAGTGTGTCCTGCCAAGTTTTACAAGAATAATCCTTAATGCCAATCACTAAGTTCATACTATAATGGAAATATTTTATATGAGTAAAATTTTTATATATAAGTTCCCAAATGGATAAACTAAGCAAGCTTAGTTGTTACATTACAATTTGTAATGCCTAAGGGGCATTACTAATAAGAATGTATAATAAAACAGTTTTTCAGAACAATAAAATGACCAAATAACTATATTGGGTAGAAGTTCAGCAATTTGCCAAACACCTTCTCACTTGTTAAATCATTAACCCTCATTATTTCAAGCTTAAATCCCATAAACTCATTACTGAAAATAACTAAGTGCCAAAAGTATGTAATGAGTTGAAATAGAACACCAATATAACATTCATCACCACCACCACCCATCTATCGCCTACCAATCACATACTAGCTGATGTAATTTTTATTTATTTAGATTCTAGAAATTAAAACCTAGTAAGTTCTGTATATACCTTTGCAAACTAAAGAGTTGATTCAATTCACCTCTGAACCATCAGTAAACAATCAAAGAATGTCTAGGAACACAGATCAGAGGTTGTACCAGAGGTTGTACGAACTTTGTAGTGCAGAAAGGATATGCTTCATGATGTTTCAAAGTACAAGTATCTTCTAAAATATTCAAGTAGCTATTAAAATAGTTTTAGAAAGTAGTTATCAATTTTCTTCTTTAAACAAAGTTCAAATGGCACAGAATAACAACTTTCAAACAAGAAAACAGTTTATGCAGTAAACATTGTGTTAATTAAACAACTTTCAGTCATGGCTTGAACAATTTCAGTACTAAACCCTCCACCATATCAGTCATGCACAAAATTGTGCATATCAGAGATCATACCACATACAAGACAACAAAAACTAAGAAAACCAGAAGATCCTCAAATATAGAAGAAATATTCAGGTATTAACATGTACTCACCCACTGGCATCAGCAATTTCTCTAGAGATCTTCATCTTCTTTGTAGTTCCTCTATATATCTCCTCAAGAGTGCAAGGCAACTTGTTCTCAATGGGAGCAGCTTTCCGAGGAGCACCTTGACTCATGTGCACCGCTCCATCCCCAAAAGATGCAAACATATCATCACCGAACATCCCACCAGGGAACCTTGATCTCATGCCACCGCCGCCACCGCCACCTCTCCCACCCATTCCTCCAAATGGACTCGAGAAGCCAAAAAATTCTGCAAAAATGTCATCTGCATTCCTTGGATTGAACCGAAAGGATCCGGGGACATCTCCAGTAGAAAAGTATGTAGTTCCAGCACCACCAGCATCAGGAGGAGGAACCTGACCTTTCAGACCCTCTTCTCCATATTGATCATAAATAGCTTTCTTTTGAGGATCGCTAAGCACCTTCAACAATAACAAGGTAAATAAAGTAAGCATCACCTCCAGACAAATAAATCTCCTTAATGAATTACATAGTTTATTCATAAAAGCTTAAAATTTTGCATGAACCCTTGTGGAAAAACCTTAGAAGCACAATGACATAAAGAAAAATTAGCATTACCAGATGAAATGTTTCATCTGTGTTTCACTAATTACTTCTAATTTCAGGAAAGAAAAACTTAAAAATTTGCGACAACCTAGAGAAAAATGTTTAAAATCATACTAGATTAAAAGAAGTAAGCAGAAGCCAGATGAAATATTTCATTGGGTTTCATCATTCCACTCCTAGTTCCAGAAAAAGTTAAAAAATTTACAACACCTTTATGAAAACATACCTCGTATGCTTCGGAAATCTGCTTAAACTTAGCTTCGGCTTCCTTTTTGTTGTTGGGGTTTTTATCCGGGTGCCATTTCATAGCAAGTTTCCTATAAGCCTTCTTCAAGTCATCGTCTTTGGCGTTCTTATCAACCTGCAAGATCTTGTAGTAATCCACACCCATCTTTGACCGTGAAGGTGTCTGTTCTTCTTCTACCCTCTTTCTCTTCAGTTTTGCGGTTGTTGCACAATCTCTCTGTTAAGTTATGCTCTATCTAACTTCGACAACTCAGAGAATTTGTTCTTAGATTTTGAGTTTGAGGTTGATGAAATGGTAGAAAGATATGTTTAAATCATTAGGGTGTTGAGGTTGGTGTTCTACAGGTGTAGTAGCATCTCGATCTTGGTGGAAGGTTCGAGAAGAAGCCTATACACTTTGCCTTGATTTTCTATTTCTAGGCTCTTTCAGAAAAATGGTTGATTTTTGTTTTTTAAGAAAACATTTAATCAATCTAATTTTTTTTAGTATCTTTTGAGAGAAATTTATATCTTTTCTGAAAAGTATTATTCTCTTGAAGAAATTAATATTATTTGTGAGAAGAGATTATTATTTTTCTTAATTTTTAATATTCATTTTTAAAAATAATTTTATTTAATTATTTTTGTAAATTAAACGCAATATAATTCTTTCTAATCTTTTATTTTTTGATTTTCATAATATTTAATTAATTTATTTGGTGATATAATATATATATATATATATATATATATATTAAAACAAATTATTACATTTCTCACTTTCGTAAACAACATTAAATAATACTGAAGAAAGAAAAAAAAATAAGAGCATTGAATAATACAAAAATAATTTTGATTTAGGTTGTTTTTTTGTGTCTTGTTGTAAAAAATTATTTATGACACATAGTTTGTTTTAATTCTTTTAATGTTTGATATGATTAAGTTGATGCAATTAAATATGCACTTAAAGTAATTCTAACAGCAGAGTTTATATTGAAATGCATGTTGAGTGTTTTGAAATGTTCATTTATGTTTTAAGAATTTTTTACTGTGAAGCATGGAGAAAAATAAACCACCTAAGAATAGGAGATGGTAGAGGTTTAGCTGCATATATATTCTATTATTTTATTGATATAATTTTTGTAAGACTAAAGCATTTTTTTTATTAGAAGTGGTGTGGTTTGATATGAATATAATTATTATAAATCACTAAAGGACAAATAAGTGCATCCCAAATGATAAAAATATCATTTAAGAAAATCAATAAATAAATGTATAAAAATAAAAGTAATTAATTATATTATTATTTTGTTAATTAAGAGATTATGTACTCAATCTTAAATACAGAAATTGTATAGTTGTGGATTTTTTTAAATAATAGAATTATTTTAAACTAATGGAAAATAATTTTATCTAATTAATAACTATAAAAAAACTCTTCTTTATATATTGGTTTAAGATATTTTTATTTTTATTTATTCTATTTATCCTATTTATAAATATCTTAACTGATAGATTTTAAACTATATTAATTAAAATTTAAAAATTAGGGCTTTAATTATTTACAATTAGAAAACTATTTATGTTTTCTACTGAAAAAGTACATAATATATAGTATAAATATTTAGTTTAGGTAGTTTAGATGTATGCATTTTAATTGAATTTGGTTATTTGGTGGTTTTCAAAATCTGTCTTCCAACATCTTCAAAAGTATGATTTAATTCAAAACTATTTTAGTGGTATCACTCAGCATACTAAAATATTATCATGGCTTGTTGTGAGAAAAATTATGATATGATCTCATGGGAGATGTTTATCAAATGCATATGGAATTGCTTTAAGAAATTTTACACTGCTGAAATAAGCTATCAAAGTTATTTGATGACCTAACTATTTTTAAAAGAATAGATGTTATGTTATACTTGTCCCAAGATGATAACCACTAATATGAGGTAGAAGAAAAAATAACTATCAACATGAAAATAAAATTAAAATTAAAATAACTAAAAATTATGAAAATCACAAAATTACAGGTAAAATGAAAATCAGAAAACTACAAAATCGTGTTTATAATTTATTTTTTTACCATTACTTTTATGTCACTTCTATAAAGATTTGTGTGAGGAAAAAGAAAATATTTGACTAGAGGGAAAAAAGAAAGGCAACTTTGAGTTGAAAGTTTATAGCCTCGGTGAAAGAGAAAAAAATTGAAAAGTAAAATAATTGTCGGTCTCAAATATTAGAAAATTATGTTGGAAATATGCACATCTAAACCAACACCATCATTTTCTAAGGTAGATTCACATGATAAAATAGTGTTCCTTTAAAAAAGAGTTGTACTTTCTTCTATATAATTTTTTTTTAATTTATTGTAAAATCAATTATTTTCAACCATTTTATAAAAATACGTGTTTTAATGTGTAAGGTTGATTGTAACATCCCAAATTTTTATATTTGACATTTCATATACATTGTAACATTTGTACAAACATTCACCAAGAAATATATAAATGGTTTCGTAATAGATATTTTTAAACTCAGATTTTAACTACAACACTCATAAAAATAACTTGATCTTCTTCTCTATTATTTTTCTATCTCTCTCTTTACTTGCAATGGTTCAGACATCACTTCCTTATCTGTTCTCGTCGTACGTTATATGATTATCGTACAAATATAATTTTTTTCAAACAAATAAGGATGAACTACTATGCGAAAGACTATTTAAGTGAAGCATAATACTATTATTACACATAACTCATTCACAATAAAATTCATGTAAGATGCACATTATTATACTAGACTCTATTATCCGGATAGAACATTGATATAAGTCTCGGGTAGTCGTGTTCTTGTGGTGACCTCCACTCCCCATACAACAAAAGTCATGGCTGAATACAATCTAACCTATCACCACAAGGTTAGTCCGTTAACACCTATATCCAAAACTAACACATAGACCAGACCAGGACCTCTTGCCCCTCTCACCACATAATTCATCCTTCTCTACTTAAGACTAAAGAGTTATTAGAGTATCAGGATGACCTTCCCATCAGGATCCTCAAAATCAATGTGTACACTAATACCATGTTAGTATAGAATCTCTCTACGAGACTCATATCATGTTCATATTCACCAACTCATACCATGACATTACAAAATCCCTCCACAAAACTCATACCATGTTCAGATGTATCAATTCATATCCAACATAATAAAATATATCCATCACAGATTTAATACCAATTGAATATATTACAAAATAACATAACAGTACATAATCTGTTCGATAAGAATTAAGTTGAAATCTCGTCGAGTAGACTTTCAAGAAAGAGAGGTGTTCACAATGAACAACTTAAGTACCAGGTCTTTCCTAGTCAAAGTATTCCTCAACTAGTTCTTAACAAATTTCTTATTTACATATTCAAAACAACAACACATAATATTAACACAAAAATTCAAATATGGATAGTTATACAACAAATACATAGGTTTTTCATTAATAGTATTCACACAAAATTTTAAGACATGAATACTTATATAACAATATAAGATCATATTATAAAAGTTTAAAAAGATTAGTTCCCCTTATCATTTTTTCAGAATTACTTTCATGATCGGAGATTGTTCTCTGAAAACTTTCAGAATCTCTACTCTCTTTGCAACCAAAACTTTGTAATTCTTTCTTCCTATTTTTCTTTCTTCTTTCTAACTTATTTCTCTTTCTTGGTGTAGAATCCCTCTTCCCCCTCTTGGCTATTTATAGCCAAAAAAAAATTTACTATTCAATATTTTTTAAAAAATATTATTTTATTAAAAAAATAATATTTTAATAAATCATTTGATCCAATCTGATCTTCCTTGAGTCAGTGCATAGTGGATGACTTATCCTTTGACACTATTAACTTTCTTTTTACAAAACCCTTCTATAAATTGTACAAATAGGTTCTCAAAAATTTAACCCATCCTTTTAATTATCTATCATAAAATTTTATTTTATTTTTTTGTAATTTTTTTCATTAATCATATTTTCTACTCAAAATTATTATTAATAATAATATTAGGAGAAAATTACTACTATATATTAAGGTGAATATTTTTTATCGACTTTGTATTGATAAGTTTCCTTTCAATGATTCTTTGTCCAATACTTTTGTTCCAAGTTCAATTCATGTTGGTCAACACTGATTGAAAATATCTACCAAAGATTGTTCCATGTCAAAGTTAGTTCGATTAAAAAAAGTAATAAATAATAATTAACCATTCACCTACCACCATATCTTGGATCTTTATTTATAGTTTTTGTACAATCTAAACTACACTAACATTGATTAGGAAATTAATCAAAATAGTCTTCTATCTTACACTATTTCTCCTTGATTTTTAGTAAAAATATTATCTTGACAATTCAATTAATTATAGTAAAAACCACCTATTTTGATGATCGAAGAGTTGACAATATGATCAACTTGTTGACTAAATAGGACATACTATACAATATGTATCCATAGTTTCTTATGAATCTTATTCTGCAATATAGGCCTTTCACATTGATACGAGGTTACTCTATCGATAATCATGTTTCATACACTCCATGTTTTACATTTTCATTACGCCAAACATAAGTATTATGTCACTTTCACCCTATGGAAATTATTTTTTCATTACTTTCTCACATGAGTTGAATGACCAATTAGACTTGATAATATTCAAATTGATAGAAGTGGTGAAATTTTGTTTCAGAGAAAACCTTATTTATGATGTTAAAGGACATAATATTAATTTAAGTGAATGAATAATCTAATAAGTAGAGTTCATAAGATATTAATCTATTATTTGAAAAACAAAAAGATAAAAAGAGTATATAAAAGTGACAAAAGGAGAAAAATTCAAATTTCAACATTCTTGGTTGTTATCAAGAGACATGACATCTTTCTTTTACTTTAGGCAAGTTAAACTAAACCCTCAGTAGATAAATATTGCCTAAACACAGTAAAGGCAATTATTTTATAGATGAGGTTTAAGGACTTCCAAAAAACCATGGTTAATTAAGCATTGATAATTTACGTTATACTTATTTAAGTATTGCCTTTAGAATTTGTGGATTAAAAAATAAAAACCTAGCCTAAAATAAAGTAAAAGAAATCCAAATTATCTTTAAATTTGCAGAAAAAAAAAACATTGTGTTTTTCATCCCTCTTACCGTTGTATCTCCCTATTTCATCTCCCTTCAATGCTACGTCTTAGTTGTCTCCGTGATAAGTTTAGCTTATGACTTCATCGTCTCTCTCTCACTTTTAACTTTTTACTTCAAGTCTTAGTTCTACTTTTTCATCATTGTCGGGCTTAACTTTGATAACTATATCGTTCATTTCTTTTGCTCTGCCACTTTTGATTATTGATTGCACTCCATCTCTCATACTTTCTCAGTAATGGCTTGGGCTTGGCCTAGTATGAACTGTTCTATTGCTTTTTGAACAACGCTTTTCTCCATATCCGATGGATGTGAATGCTTCCACATCCAATGTTATTATTTTTATAGAAGGAACTTTCATTGGTTAATCATTATGGTTTAAAGGAAGGTGTGAACTTGTTTTCTTGGGTTTTGAATTGGGATTATTGGTTATTGTGATTTTATATTTGTTTCATTTATAATCAATATGATTATTGTTATATTTGCAAATGAATTATTCTATTGATTTATTTTTTAGAATGATTATTGTCTTATAATACTATGTACGATGGGTGTCGACGCTACATTTAAAAGTTGAATGATGTTCATGGTAAAATTGTCAAATGGGAATCAAACATGTAGTTATGTGAAGAGAACTCTATATACATAGAATAATTCATATTCGTAACTGACTTGCAATATATACTAGAGTCAGATGCCGCTTACTAGAACTATTCCTGCTTGTGGAAGATATCAATTACCATGTAACTTAGTCAAAAGTTATTGCACATCACCACAAGTAAAATGGTCATTGGACCAATAGGACAATGGACCCATACTCAAAGGTTGTGACCAAAGATAACAAATTTTCTTTGCTACTGTAAGGTTATGGCTAAAGATAACAAATTTTTTTTGCAAATTCACACACGCCAACTACCAGATATCAACATCATAAGTCCACAAACAAACTATTGACATTCTTTCAATGCCTTTGAGACATGAAAAGACTAGGAGAATGGTGTCTTTGTATGTATTCAAAGATCCTTTGGTCCTATCAACTATGATATATAGATGATTGATTAACTAAACACATACTGAATACCCGATACCGAGTACCTTGTGCCCGGTAGAGGTCACATGTCGATTACCGAATACTTTGTAAAGGTTAAGTTGCCTACCGAAGACTGAGGACTGCACCCTAAAGAAGTAAGTACAATACGTTATATAGCGAATACCGCTAGCCAGACACCAAGTTTGTGTTCCCCAACTAAATACTAGATGTCATTTGCCAATGGACATGCTTCTCACTAGAATCAGGTGCTTACCTTCCAAAACCTATCCCTACCTACTCGAGACATCAATATATCACATAACTTAACCAAAATTAATTACACATCACCACAAATAAAATGGCCATTGGGCAATGGGTCCATAATCGAGCATTATCCTTGCAAAGGTCCATGGTTAGTAAAATATTCCTATAAATATTACTTTAATCGAGTTTTGACTTTACTTTTCACATTAATCAAATTTTGACCATAATCTCTAACTTAGATTAGTGACTTAAATCACTAACTTGAATGTCGAAGAATCTTGTATAAACACTTCACATGTTTATTCTGTAAAAAACAAATACCAAAAATACAAAAGAGATTTAAAGAACAAAAATCAAATAAAAGAGATTAATAAAGTGAAAAAAAAAAACAAAAATCTTTACAAAATATCTTTAACTTTGTAAGTATATTAATTATTTCATTTTTATCACACACACACACACACACACACACATATATATATATATATATTATTTAACTAGTTTTTTCTTATACTTTTATGGTTGACATGAAAATCTAACAATGAAAAATTTAGTACTTCTTCTAAAATACAAATAATTAAATGGACTAATATTAACTATCACTCTCATTATCACGATATAAATTCGTTATTTGTTTTATTATTCTTAGAATATAGTGAAATTCAATTACATATTTCAAGTTCCGTGTTAACGATGTAAGTGATGTCCGGGCGAGGGTTGGTGATGTAAATGAAGCACCCAATCAGGCGGTGAAAGGCAGTAGGATCGTCAAACGGTTGTCCTTTGGAGGAAACTTTTGTGGAGAAATTCATAGGCATGCTAATGGGGGCAGCAACGAGCATCCCAGTTTCGCTAAGAAGATCTAAGGCATACTTACGCTGCGATAGATTAATTCCTGTAGAGTTATGAGCAACCTCCAAACCCAAGAAGTAAGACAAGTTATCCATATTTTTTATCTCGAAATTGTCATTGAGTAGAATAGTAATATTATCAATTGCATGCATGTTATTGTCGGTAAGGATGATATCATCAACATAGATTAATAATATGGTGATTGTGTCACTGTTGTGATGAGTAAATAAAGAGTGATCACCAGATGTTTGAGTAAAAGCATGAGAGAGAAGGAAAGAGGATACCTCGTAAAATGATGAGCAAGGTACATATCTCATATCCATACTCATGGAGGAAAGCATTGAGAGTCATGGTGAAGAAGAAGAAGGAATATAAAAGTTGTGTGTATATTTCATATGAGTGTTAATTGTTATAAAAAGATATAGGTCAGTGCCTATATTTATACAGAGGAAAAAGAATAGTAACACAAGACAACAAAAAGAAAAAAGAGGAATGAAGTGGTGGATCGAAGAAGCGGTGGTAGTTAGGATTTTGAGTTCTGACATCCACGGTTATGTATTTGCTTCATGGAGTTTTGTTGGTTTCTCATTTTGTAGTAAACCTAAGAATAGATTTCATGAAAGAGAAAATTGAGGATCTGGTAGTAAAGGGCATAATGGAAGCATACAACCTAAAATTCCTTCCTTTAGTTGTTCAATTGTAGGTTCATCAAGTGTAATTTTTTCTAGATAGGATACAATACAGTTTTAGATATCGATTACAGTTCTTTTTTTATGCAGTATAGTTTTTGGCAAGCTCTCTACGATCTTATAGTCATATTTTCAACCAGATGCTAGTGGTCACACATATGTAGTAAATATGGATGGAAGTAGGGTTTCCATGCATATCAATAGTTTTGTGGTGATGATCAGACTATAGCATATTTGGATCCCAAAGAATGGTTGACGAGGAACCCAGTCAAGGACATTAGGAGTATATAGTAAGATGGTACCAAGAATCAAATTATTAAATACTTAGACCAGTCACATATGTCAAAAACAAACACGTCATTCAGTCATTGTTCACATATATACTCTACCGTTAATAATTTATATAACATCATAAAAGATGACCTCATTAAAAATAAATTACAAAAATTAAGAGCATATTAAACATTAAAAAATATGAGTCTCGTATTAAATAAAATCAACAAGAATAAGAAAAAAATATAATATTAAGCCACCATCAACAAGGAATTTTTTCTATGAACCATGTAAGAACCATAATTGGAAACTTTACAAGACTCACACCCACGTTGCTGAATTCTCCACAACACTTCCAACATGGACACAAACAACTCATTATTGACCTGCATTGCCATAACAAAAAATCATATTCAAATATAGTTATTACAAAAATAAATTTACTATTCATGACAATTCATATTTGAATTATACCATAATATTATTAAATACAGAATTATTTTATATCTACATGGGAGAAAAAAAAATATACAGAAACTCAATATAACAGTAATTCAAATACAAACAATCATATATATACGTAAATATTGTAAGTTTATTGACTGATATTATTCAGATAAACGAGAAGAAAGTTCGTAGGGATTGAATATCAATCTAAAATCACTTCATATTTTGCCTATTTAGTTATTAAATTTGTCTTACATATGAACCAATAAAAGAAAAGGAAATAAATGAGAAAGAAAGTTTAAGAAAATGGAAAAAGTTACATACCCAAGAAGCCAGATGACAGCACCTACAGGACAAAAAACCAATGAAAGCAGAGCGAAGGGTAATCCAATCACGAAACCCAATGGTCTGCACTCGCAAAATTCACCTTCCATAATTTCTCTCTCTTCTTTCTCTGCAGTGACTGTATTATTGGAGTGTGTTTCTCTGCGATCTGAATCTGAAGAAGAAGAAGAAGACGAAGAATGAATGATGAAGAGAGATTGTGAAAGGGTTTGAATGAAGGTCCTGTTGATTTCGATGTAACTTCGTTGGGAACCCCACCGTGACGAGAACTCCAATGACTTCTATTATTCTTTCGTTGACCTTCTTCACACGCTCTTCTTTTCTGTCATTCCTGTTATTCCAATGTTTAAAATTACTCATTAACATCATTCTTTCCTTTCTAATTCTTTCTAATCAACAAAATTAACCCTTCAAAATACATTTATTTTATTAATTGTTTAGGAAAAAATTTACAGCTCAGTTTTTGGCTTTTATGTTAATATTCTTACTTGTACAAGACGTCAGTGGTCCAACATTAATGAATTTAAGACAAAATAATATATATAAATTTTTTTTCTTTATTTGACAAAATATCTGAAAAATTAGTTCTTCAGATACAATTATTTTGTTATAAAAGAAATTTATAACTCATTTTTGTTTATGTTTATCATCGTAGAGACATGTTAATTGCTACCTCACACAACAATCCCTTCTCCCGTCGTAAAACTTTAATTTTTACAAATATAGATAATGAATATATAATTAATTAATATGCTGTTTAAAAATAGTTCTTTGTTATACTTGATAGTAGTAATCCAAAATACTAGAAGTAATTATTTTCTCAATTATTATAAAAGAAATTTACAGTAATGTTTTTGTCTTTTATGTTTTTATTGTTATGTAATAAATGAAAAACATACTAATAATCATATATGATTATTGCATTTAATGTAACAATTATATATATATATATATATATATATATATATATATATATATATATATATATATATATATATATATATATAAAATTTTAAACAAAGATAAAAACACTTATAATACTTTTTAAGAGTCATTCCCATGCACCACTTTAACTTCATCCTGCACCTTCTATTTTATCTATTTACCCTCCACTAATTAAAATCAAAATAGGAATAATGATGACATAATAATCTCCTAACTACTAATCATGTCTTAACCACCACACATTGCATAAACCCTAACAGTGCATGTACCCCTCTAGTTCTTCCATTTTTTTCACTTGCAACAATAACATTTTTCACTATTTCATTATATTCAAAATTGAGAGTTTTGAAGTTTTAAAGAATAGTTGTTGTGTTGCATATTGGTGGTGCTAGTGGTGGGTGTTGGTGGTGCTAGTGGTGGTATCGGATGAGGAAGAAGCTGGTCACTGGAAGGTCTTTCCAGGAAGGTCTTTCAAAAGCTGGTCATAAATAAAAATAAAAAAAATTGAATAAAATTACATAAATAATAATAATATATAAAATTATAAATTTAAAAAAGCAACAATTTGAAAAAAAAATTAACAAAAAATAAAAATAAAAATATAATTCGAAAATAATAATTAAAAATAACAATTAAAAACCTAAGGAAAGAAACATACATGAGTGCAAATCAAAGTGCAGACAGAAACCAAGCTCAGATCGAACTACGGTTCGTTGTAATCGCAAATCGAATTGTGTTTTCCCTTAGCCGCATATCGAACTGCGGACAACTTAGGACCATAACCGCACTTCCAAGTGCGCCAACCATGCATCCCCAAAACCAACCGCAGATCCACCTACGGTTGCCATCAGCCGCAGATCCAACTGCAGCGCCACCAGATCCGCACTTCGTAGTGCGGCAGGCATTACATCAAACACAATTCATATAGCAAAAAAAAATGACAAGCAACACAGATCAAGCTATACTAACGTATATTCATCATTCTCACACCCACAACATCAACAAGATCAATGAAAAATAACTAACCTGGACGCCAGAAAAAGTTAATATACGTCTCTGAGAAGAAGACCTGCTACCCAACTAACGGCACACTGCACAAATGAGCAACAGAGAGGAGGAGGGGAAGCAGCTACACGTTCAAAAGTGGTAAAAAATAAGGAAGAGGGGAGGAGGGGAAGACAACACTAGTGCAGAAAGGGCTTTAGACGTCGGTTATTTTGGACTTTTAACGTCACATTTGGAACCGACGTCTATGTGGGTGACGTTAATGAGACGTCAGGCAAGATATAACTGACGTCTATGTAGACGTCGGCTGTGTATATCACAGACGTCTACATAGACGTCGGTCCTAGTTACAATAGACGTTTATATAGACGTCTAACGTGTCCAGACGCGACGTCTATAGGCCCTGGAATGTTTTGTCCACTATAACTCAATGGACGTTGGTTTATGCACTGACAAATGTCTGTAGACGTCAGGCTTCGCATTAACTGACGTCTACTGGGTATTTTTTAAAAAAAATATAATTTATTTTTGCAATAAAACCACACCTGAAAAACAGAAAATTGTCCCAAAACAATTTTTTATGATATATAATTGCATTTCAGCTAAAAAACAATCCAAGACCAAAACTATGAAATTATAAACTTAAGTTAAACCTAAGTAATGTTCAACAACAAATATAAGTCTTCCTAGTTCCAGTTTTGCAAAAGATAAGTTTTCACTCCTGCCTTAACTGTTTTATTGTGTCTTCGGGTATAGGAGATAAACTCTTGAAGCGCTACACAATTAAGAAAGATTCATTATGGTTTGATATATGTTCAAAGATAAATTTGATTTGTGATGTTTTGAAGGTAAGCATGATTACCTCATTCCAGTCATCTGTAATATCAGCTCGAATGATGGTCTTAATCCAAGACATCACATAGTAGCCACATTTCCATGAATCTAACTGCTTGTTACACTAAAATGACAAACTAAATGTAATCAAGAATTAATCATTGAATAACATAGTAAATGAATTAAAACTATAAATGCACCCAACCTTTGGATACAGGACTTTATTTAGCTGAGCTCGAGATTTACCCATTACTCTATTTAAATTAAAACATAAACTAATATTAATATAAGTATGATATCATAAAAAATTAAGGTCAACATGAATTTCAAAGTCATTTTTGGTGAAACACTTACACTTGAAGCATGTTTCTCAAGTCATTTTTCATCTTCCTTTGCAGCGAACATAAGAATACAACTGTACATTGTTTGGGAATGAGGATCAACAACTGCCAGTGAGCCTTGTTTGGAACATCATAAATAGTTAGTAAACTAATTAAGTAAACTTTAATTAACTTTTACATAAAACAACACATACCCATCAATGTATGACACAAGGTACACGTCTCTGTTTGACTCAACCATCCATGTTTGCAAATAATTTTGTTTGCTTTCAACTGTGTTACCAGAACGTTGAATGGTCTGAGGTTCAACAAATTCGTAAATTGAAGACCGACCTTGGTCTACAATGACTGTGTCCATGTACCTATAACAACAAAGTTAAGTTGTTAGAAACTAGTAATCTAAATAAAACTATTATGGTAGACAAAATTAACTATCTTATATGCACCATAGTTAAATAATGGAAATATTCAACATCCCGTCTCCCGCAATGATCTCGGATACATCATTGAATGTGATATATACTGGCATATGGGGGGGGGGGGGAGACCAAATATTATTAAATCCTAGTATATTTGTATTGATCCTTTGTTGAACATGGGAATTCTTGAAAAAAGTTTTGTTATAGGATTATCCTCCGCTTCAGCCATGTCATCATATTCAGGTATTGGTGCCTCATGTATCGGCTGCTTTTGAGGACATGTGAACTGAAGATAAGAATTTCAAAGTTATCAACAAATATTTTTACATGAAAATATAAAATTAGTAATGATTAAAATATTATACCTATGGTGAAGCAATGCGTGTGATGATCAATGCTCTAGGTCAGGCTATAAAAGTTCCTATGGCCTCCCCCACAAACTAAACTTCTGGACTGGGTACAGGTACCTGAGCCTAGGGATCCCGAACCTCGTCAATCATGACACGCACGTGCTGAGGTAATATGGGAACACCATGAATAGTCTGGCCTCCCTCAACTACCCATCAACCGACAACTCATACTGATCGTTGTACTCAGTAGGTTTCAGTGGGCAATCTTTTAGTGCTGACACGAGGTGGTGTGGGAGTTTCATGGGCAACCCCAAGGAGCCCTACGTCATGTATTGCAGCTTCTCTTCAAGCGCTCTTTGTATTTGTTTTTGTTCTTGTAACTGCTCATTGAATCGTTCCTCCATGTTTCTCATGCTTTTGCGAAGTCTTTCCTCCCACTGAAGATCCATTTGCCTCAGTGCCTCCTAATTCGTTGATTGAGTTGTTTTTTGTACATGGCTAAAGTAGTCACGAAGACCGATTGTCTCAGGAACTCCCCGTACACGTCCTGGGTGCTCCAGTTTTCCAATGGCCGTTGTTAGAATGTCGTCCCTACCTTGGGGAGTAAATGTTCCCTGTGTCTGCTGCTCAACCAACTTATCATGCACATAAAAAAAAAACTGTTACTTAAATTGCATGATATGATAAATACACAATCAAACAATGTTTGCAATTTCAACTTACAATTCTCTGTGAGATCAATGTAGCTGAGGTAGATGTCATGTTCCCATATGATTTCGTCCGAGCAGCCTTCCACAGCTCGTACCTTGTAGGTGGAGGTGCAAGGTCTGGGACTCAAGCCCCAACTCATCCGCTCGATTCTTTTTAACTTTCTGCTCAAGTTTCGCATAACCACCTCGTGATAACACGTGTGGTGCATCGTTTAGCCTTTGCCTTTCTTGGGCGACTAACCTTTTACCTTGTAAAACCATGTATTTTCATAACTATATAATAATAAAAAGTCCTTTTAAGACGTTGTTTGTTAAGATAAATACCTTCCATTCCTCACTCTCTCTAGATGCATGAAATTGCATCCACTCTTCTTCTATGAAGGAATAGTCCTTACATGGATTCTCATGTTGTCTATCTCCAAACACATACAGATGTGTCAGCCTTGTCATGAAATCCCTCAATCTCTTCGAATCTGCGATAACACTTTCTTTCTCATCTCAAGTGTGTTTAGAACATCATATTTTAGTTGTTTAAAACAAGGAACATGTTAATGACATAATAAGATCAAAGAAATAAGTATATCATATTTCTTTTAAGTAAACATACCTAAACATCTTGCCATAAGAGGTTTTTCTTGACCTCTGGGACGTCATCCCAAGTTGCATGAAGGATAGAAACATGGGTTTTTGCTATCTTACCCAGATAACTACTAAGTCTATCAGCATTTGGCCCTGATGCCACACCTGATCTGGGGTCAATCTCAAGATGTCTCCTCTACCCATGAACCTGTCCGGATGTCACTTCTGACAATCGTGTCATGCCTCGTGTACGTCTGGTCTGTCCTGATACTGAGTTTGAGGTCGACATACCTGGAAAATATATACAAGGTTAGTACTAATTCAAATATTCATCCGAATATAAGTACATATAAAGTCAAAACAGAAAAAAAGACGTTACTTATTAAGATATTGTTTTCTCCTAGATCCCTTCATTGTGATCACTACGAATTGCATGGATGTCATCGACAATGTCATCAATTGAGTCTTCAATGGGTCTTGATGCGATAGATGTTGTCTCGAGTATATCAAGAGATTCTTCATCATCATACCCGTGCATGTTTTTCCCTTCCAAAACCACTGGCCATTTTTTATTCGCTGGATCACTTACATAGAATATTTTCCTTGCTTGACTAGCCATAATAAATGGTTCATTAGTGTAATTCATATTTTTAAGATCTACCAATATGAAACCAGAGCCATCTGTCATGACACCAGAATTTATATCAACCCATTTACACTTGAAAATGGAGACTCTAAACCTGACATAATCCACCTCCCATATTTCTTGTATTATTCCAAAATAACTCATTGATGCAGTGATTGGATTTTTGTCTTTAGAACTAGAAAAGTGCACAGACTCAGCTTATAGTGTTACCTCACTATTTTGAACCCTACTTTTGTCATCTTCTTCCTTTGTTTGAAAAGAGATATTGTTTATATAGTACCCACCATATGTAATGACATCTGTGTTCGACCCACGAGATAACCTCAATAGAGTTTCAGAAACTTGTGGAGTCGCATAAATCTTTTTCTTAAACCATTGTAAGAAGGTTTTGATATGTTCGTTAAGAAGCCATTTTTCACTCATTCTTGGGTGTGATGCCTTTATTTCATTAACGTGTTCAGAAATGTAAGGAATCACATCATCAATGTTCTTTAAGATGAACAAATGAGCTTGATCAACTTTTTTTTTTACTAACATTTTGAATCCTCACACCACGACCTTTACCTTCACATTTTCCTTCATGTCTGCTCTTGGGTAGACCCACTAGTTCACAACTTGGCATATAAGCTGAACAAAATTCAATGGCTTCTTCTGCAACGTATCACTCTATGATTGAAGCTTTTGGTCTATACTGATTCTTGACATATCCCTTTAAGATTTTCATGTATCTTTCAATAGGGTACATCCACCTTAAGTAAACCGGCCCACATATTCGAATTTCTTAGACTAGATGAACAATCAAATGAACCATGATATCAAAAAACGAAGGTGGAAAATACATCTCAAATTCACATAGTAGTCTTATTTCTTCATTTTCCAATTGATCTAAACATCGAGGGTCAACAACTTTCTTGCAAATGACATTAAAGAACAAACACAGATGTGTCAGAATACCCCTAACAGAAGGAGGTAATATGCCTCGAATAACAATTTGTAATAATTGTTGCATCAATATATGACAATCACGAGACTTTAAACCAACTAACTTTAGGTCTCGCATAGAAACAAGGTTACTACTACTTTAAGAATAACCTTGTGGAACCTTCACACTTCTTAAAGAGTTACAAAAACTTTGTTTTTCTTTTTTAGAAAGAATGTGATAGGCTGAGGGCAGATAGGTGTGTCTTCCTATTGTCTGTGGATGTAACTTTATTCGTATTCCCATTTCAGCCAAATCTTGTCTTGCTTTTATTCCATCTTTGTTTTTCCCTTTCATGTTTAATAAAGTTTCGGTGACACTGTCATAAACATTTTTTTCTACGTGCATCACATCAATACAATGTCTAACATCAAGTTTACACCAATACGAAAGATTAAAAAATATTGATCGTTTCTTCCAAACGTTTTTTGCAAAGGTGCTTTTATGATGTTTTTCAAACACAATGTCATTTTTTTTGACTTCTTTATACAGCTCTTTACCATTATGGGGTATGGACACAACCTCATCCTCGGCACTTCCATTGAATGCTTTTTTCAATCTACGATAAGGGTGATTGCGAGGAAAGAATTTCCGATGTCTTGTATATATCATCTTTTGACCATGCTTCAATTGAAGGTAACCAGTGTTTTCTTCACAAATCGGACATGCAAAATTTCCTTTAACACTATAACCACTCAAGTTTCCATAAGCTGGGAAATCATTTATAATGCAAAACAATATTGCACGCAAACGAAAATTTTCTTCAACATCTAAATCGAGCACTTCAACACCGTCTTCCCACAACAATTTCAAATCATCAATTAAAGGTTTCAAGTACACATCAATGTCATTGCCAGGTTGTTTAGGACCCAATATCATCATTGACAACATGACATATTTTCTCTTCATGTACAACAAAGGAGAAAGATTGTATATCATCAACATAACTGACCATGAACTGTGTTTGATACTTAAGTTCCCATAAGGATTCATACCATCAGTTGCAAGTGTAGGTCTTAAGTTTCTTGGATCTACACCAAATTATGCAAATGTTTCATCGATCTTCTTCCACTGTGGTGAATCTGCTGGGTATCGAAGAAGATTATCACACTTTCTTCCGGCAACGTACCATTTAAGGTTATTTGAATCTTCTTTAACAGAGAACACACGTTTCAACCTAGGTATTATAGACAAATACCACATCACCTTAGTAGGTGCACCATCATTACCTTCATCACTAGTGTTTCTGCCAATTTTTTTTTAAAACGGGTTAAACCACATGTTGGACAATACTTTAGCGATGCAAACTTCTTTATGTACAAAACACAATTATTAGGACAAACATGTATCTTTTGATATTCAAGATCCATTGGACATAAAAAAAATTTGGCCTCGTAATTACGAATAGGTAGAGTATTATTTTCTGGAAACATCTCCTTCAACAACTCCAACAACTCTGTGAAACTTTTATTGGTCCATCCGTTCCTTTCTTTTAAACTAAACAACTTCAAAGTTCTAGACAGATGTGTAAAGTTCGAGCAACCTGGGTACAACGGTTGCTCTGAATCATTGATAAGAGAATCATACAAATTAGCTCTTCCAAAGTTATCTTCACCAACATCACGTATCATGTCCTTTAAATGATCACTCGTTCATTCTTCCACATAATTCGTTCCTCGTGACATGGTAGACTGGTCCAGTACTTCTCCATGCCAAGTCCAAACGATATAAGTTCTCATTATGCCGAACATGAATAGATGGTCATGCAAATTGCCCAAGTCTTGTCGTATTTGATTAAGACAACAAACACAAGGACAAAAATATGTTCCGTTCACAGACTTTGCATTTTCTTTAACATATTGCAAGAACACTGAAACACCCTTCTCATATTCTTCAGAGATGCGACGTTCATTCATCCAGCTTCGATCCATACTATGTTCGTAACATACTTCATCAATTTCAATTTTGTAACTCTCACAAGGTTAGACCTTACCCATTCAGAAAAATTATATTTCATAAATTGCTAAGACATGTGCAAAGAAGTCTACATCATAAATTTGATAAGATTTCGGCAGCATTTCACATTGGTCTCTGAAATACATGAAATGAGAGTAGTCAAGGATGACCACAATCAAATATGCATCCGAAGAACAACACAAATAATGAACCGAAATTTCATCAATCTTATGCATAAAATCCAACGTACATGTTATAGCAAATTTATGAAAAATAATTTTCCCAAACTGTCCAATCGGACAATTCAAAATTTAATACAAACAATTATAAGATTAATAGTTTGTGTTAAATTTCAAACGGAAACTAAGTTTCACTCAATGATTTTATACTAATAATATAACATGCCAATTTTAATAACACAACTAAACTTTATGCATATACTAAAAATCTCCAAACACATGCATACCTAAAAGTCAATATGAAATCATACAAAAAAGCCAATAAAATGCATATTCACAAATGCCAACATGCATACACAAAAGCCAATAACATGCATGCATATACAAAAGTCAATAACATGCATACATAAAAGCTAACCTTTTTAAAAGATTAAATTAGCAATGGAGGGAAATGAAGAAATGCACGCCCAATAATAGGTTAGAAACGCATGCCAGAAACTGCAACAAAACACAACCAAATCTAATTTTAATCGGTTCAAATGAAAGATTTTTCATCAAAGACTAATTTAATCGGAGCAAAACTACATTTAAACGGTCCAAAACAAAGAAAACAGACCTCGAAATAAATGTCGCAGTAGAGAAAAGCTTGAGGAAGAAGACGATGAATAGTGTTTACTGCTCGCGGGTTCGCGTTCTGGAGTATAAGGTACTATAGACGTCGGTTCAGTTTGCCACCTGACGTCTATAATGTTATAGACGTCGGTGTTCTCACTAATTTGACGTTTTTATGATTTAAATATTAATATTAGCACGAATTATAAACATTAGTTACTTGTGCACCGATGCCTAATTGAACTCTGTAGTCCTATAGACGTCAGTTAAGTTGTGACCGACGTCTATATGGTGGAAAAATTATTACAGTTCACCTAACTGTCAGGCTGTAGACATCAGCTAGGAGGGGCACCGACGTCTATATGGCGAAACATTAATGACATTCAACTTACCTGTCAGGTTATAGACGTCTGTGTGGAGCTACCCGACGTCTATATGGCGACTATTCACCAACCTGGCAGACCTATAGACGTCGGGTGGTGTCAGGGCGATGTGTATACACAACTATAGACGTCGCTGTGGTGGTATTCGACGTCCATATGGCGACTATTCACCTACCTGGCAGACCTTTAGATTTGTGTGGAGTTTCCCCAACGTCTATATGCCCAACTTATTTACGAACTTGCCACCGATAATCATTTTTACGTCAGTGGACCCTCTAACCGACATCTATGGGGTGACGTTAAACAACGTTTTTCCACTAGTGCAGCCAGAGGAAGAAAGAAGAAATAATAAAAGGGGTGTAGGGTTTAGTTTGGTGTGAGATGTGGCAGAGGAAATTAACTTTTTATAAAACCAATTCATAAGCCTGACAAAAGTAGACTTAAGGATACAATTGATATTAAAGCAAAATTGGGAGGTGCAGGATGAGGTTAAGGAGGTGTAGGGAGAATGACTCTACTTTTATTGTTTCAATTCTTAGTTTTTTAAAATAATATAATAGTGTTAGATCAATAACCATATTTAAGGGTATTGTTTTGAAACTTAAATGTTATATTTAAAAATAAATAAGTCCTTCACATAATTACTTAACGAATAAGTCACTTAAAATATGTCATTAAATAATAAATAAAACTAAATCAAAATGAGAAAAATAAATGATTGAGAATAAAAAACAAAATGAAAAATTTATTAATCATGAAAAAAAAACCCAAAATTAAATTAAAATTCAATTAAGAACTTCAATGGAAGTAGAATTATTAAGGATTATACTATTCACAAACGAGAACCAATTTTTTTTTAGCATTACTATATTAAAAATTTCGAAAGAATAATTTCACACATCACTGAGTAGTTAAGGAAACAATTGTTTCTCGTTTTGGTCAGTAGTTAAAAATATTTTGTTTACAATAGTATGCAAAATACAATTTCTAAAATATGTACCTAAAAAACAACACTAATTATATTATTAGAATACTATTAAAGTTGGTTTAAAAATAATTCTAAAAATACTAATGAATAAAAATGTCAATTTTAATAAAAATAACAATAGAATATTTATATAAAAATTAAATTTTGTCTTAATTTAAAAATAGACGGAATTGTTCAATTTAAAAGAATTGATACTGAATTGAGAATAAAATAAAAAATAAGATTAAATATATTTTCGATCTCTAAACTATCACGCAATTTTGGTTTTAGTCTCTTTTCAAAACTTTGAATCATTTTCATTCCTATATTTTTAGAAAGTTTCGGTTTTAGTCCTCCATGACCAATACCGTTAATTTTTTTTTTCTGACGTGGCTAATAATGCGTTACTTCCTCCACACACATGTATATTTGAATTTTCAAATTAAAGTGAAATTAAAATGAATGAAGACAAGAAGAGCGAAGAGTAAAGATGTAATTTATGGAGTTCGTGTTTAACAAAATCGTGATCTAGCATTTGAAAATTAACAAACTGGAAAAGCTTTAATTTTTGGACATAGTGTTCGGGAAAATACATAAGTTCATTATGAGAATAAATGGTGCGATTGGGGATCTAGGATTTCGGCATGTTGGTAATTTAATTTCAAAATCATTGTTTTAGTTCATGAGATACCAAAATACCATAGAAAAATGAAAGAAGAAACAGTGCAAAACGAAATATAGGGAAAAGAGAAAAATGGAAAACTAAGAATTATTCGAAGGAACTGAAAGAAGAGATTTGTATAGTATCTGATACATAGTGAACTATAAATAGAACACAAAGGGAAAAAAAGATAGAAAACAAGAAAGGCATTGTTCGATTGTGGTGCCGATTTGTCGAGGTGTCAGGTTGTGATGCCAAGCTGCCAAGTATAACAGAATTGTGGAGATCCGCGTTGTCAAGGTCCACGCTGTTGAGGTTCATGTTGTCGAGCTTCATGCTGCCGAGTTCTATGCTGCCAAGGTTCACGTTGTCGAGGTCCACGTTGTCGAGCTTAATGTTGCTAGTTGTTTAGGTTCATGCTACAGAGGTTCATGTTACCGAGGTTCATTACTTACCTATACACGTGTCTTGAAAACATGACACACTCTTAGCCATGTTAGAAAAAAAAAACTAACAATGTTAGTCATAAAGGACTAAATCAGGGACTTTTTAAAAATAGAGAGACGAAAAAAAATCAAAGTTTTGAAGAGGGACTAAAACCAAAATTGCATGATAATAGGGACCAAAAATATATTTAATCTTAAAAAATATAGGGATTGAAATGAAAAAAAATTAAAATTCTAAAAAATTAAAACAAATTAAAAAATTGAAAAAAAAAATAGCAAAAAAATCACGAACTGGCGTGTGACATATACAGTTCGCATGTTGTTATCAGGACCAAAGTAGTATTTAAGAAAATCTCAAAAAGTTTGAAACATGATAATTTGTTGGATGTTTCATTTTTAGAATTAAATGTCTTAAAGGAAATTATAAGATTGTTGAGGTCCATGTTGTTGAGCTCGACGTTGTGGAGCTCTACGATGCTTGTATAGCTTCATCACTAGTGCAAAAAAGGCCTTTAACATCACCTTTTAGATGTCTGATCCTCAAATATTAGACGTAAAAAATGACCGGTGGCATTTTTTGTAAATAAAACAACTATTTAGATGTCGGCTATGAGGGGGTCCGACTTCTAAAGTCATTTATACGTCTGTTGTGGGGGAACTGACTTCTAAATCCTCAACCCAAAAATATAAAAAGTCACTTTTTGGCGTTAGACGTTTGTTGTGGGGGGGAACCGACGTCTATAGACGTCTGTTATGGTGGGAACCGACTTCTAAATACTCAGTCCAGAAATTTAAAAAGTCACTTTTTGACTACATTTAGACGTCTGATCCGCCACTCCGACTTCTAAAGCACTTTAGACGTTTGTTGTTAGGGGAACTGACGTCTACAGATGTCTGTTATGGCGGGAACCGACTTCTAAATACTCAGTTCGAAAATTTAAAAAGTCATTTTTTGACTCCATTTAGACGTCTAATCCTGTCACTCCGACTTCTATAGCACTTTAGACGTTTGTTGTTAGGGGAACTGACTTCTGTAGACGTCTGTTATGGAGGGAACTAACTTATAAATGTCTGCATTAAAGCACTGTGAACGTGAGGTAACAGTTACGTGCACTCATTGTTCATCATCTTCCTCGCGTTTTCTCTCCACGGGCTACGTTTTTCAGGTTCGTTTTCTCACTTTTGCATCGTTTAAAATTAATTTTACTCCGATTATTTTACTCTTCGATGAATTACCTTTCATTTGAACCGATTAAAATGCGTTTTCGTTAAGGTTTTGTGCAGTTTTGCTCGTATACTTGGGCAGCGTTCTTGGGCGGCGATTTCTTGCGTTTTGCACTCCTCCAATCCCCTCCACTACATTATTAAAACCATCTAATACAAAAAAAAAAACGTACAATACATTCTCTTCAACAAAAATATAAAGTTGTAAACTCGAATCACCATGAGCCAGGAGCAACTCGAGAGGCCTCAAGCGGAGAAAGATCCTATCAAATACGACAACACTTTAGACGTCTGACCTGTAGAGTCCAACGTCTATATAGACGTCTGACCTGTAGAGTCCAACGTCTATATAGACGTCTGACCTGTAGAGTCCAACGTCTATATAGACGTCTGACCTATATAGTCTGACGTCTGACCTATTGGTTCCAACGTCCCATTAACGTCACCCACTTTAGACGTCGGTTCGGGATCTGACGTTAAAAGCCCAAAATAATCGACGTTAAAAAGTGTTTTTCTACTAGTGCATGCTTTTAAGGTCCACATTGTTAAGGTTCATTACTTACATGTACTCATGTCTTGAAGACATGGCACACTGTTAGTTTTGTTAGAAAAAAAAACGGCATTAATCATGGAGAATTAAATGAGACTTTCTAAAAATAAAAGAATGAAGAAGGATCAAAATTTTGAAAAGAGATTAAAACAAAAATCGCATGATAATTTAAAAACAAAAACATGTAACCCTAAAAAATATCGGAATTGAATTGAAAACAAGTTAAAATTTTAAAAAATAAAATAAAACAAATTAAAAAGAATTGAATAAATAGAAAAAAAAATCACAAACACACATGTGACATATGGAGATCGCATGCAGTCATCAAGACAAAAGTAATATTTAAACCAGTCTTAAAAATTCATTGAAACATGATAATTTGTTAGATGTTGATGAATTCAATTTATTTTTAGAATTAAATTTCTTAAAGGAAATTATAATATTGAAAAATGATAAGCTAATTTACATTCTTAATCTTATAAAATAACAAATTCTTTTTCAGATAGATATATAACTTAAAGAATAATGAATAATGTTAACAATTTAAGTGTCATTGAGTGAGTTTTTCAAAGTTAAAAATAATAAAAACTTATTAATATCTCAACAAAAGCTAAACAAATTGACATTATTATCTATTTAAGAAGAAATGTTAAATAAAATTAATTATAACAATTTAATAAATAATTTTATATCACAAAAAACTCAAAAAAAAAATTAAATTTTAAATAAAATTATGATTAATTTTAACATAAATTATTTTATTAGTAAAAGAAAATCACATTCTTAAATTTGTTTTAGACCTTCGTAACCTTTAAGTCGTATCCCTGTTATGTCCAAGATATTAATAACAAATTAAATGCGTTTTTCAGCCTTAACTCTAAAATAACTTTCTTTAATATTTTTGAAATTATTTTTAATGTATCTATTACTTTGAACTTCATTTTTAATATTTATCGTTGGTATAAAAATAATTTCAAAAATACTAGCTAATAAACATATCAATTTTAATAAAAATGTCAATATAACATTTATACAAAAATTAAATTTGGTGGTCTCAATTTGAAAAGAGACAAAAATTTTCCATTTAAAAACAAATAAAACTAAACTGAACAAAAATAACAAATATATGAACTGAATTAAAAAAAATACAATAATTAAAAAATAATTAAAAAAATTTAAAAGTAGAAAAAAAATATAAATACATTGTTCACATGTCATTAACTATTTAAATGACGTTAAAAAAAACATAAACACAATTAACAAAAATTAAAATTTGATTTAACAAAAAAAAAACTATGACCACATTGAAAAAACATGATGAAAAGAGAGACCAAATGTAAAATCCCAGAAAATGGTATTTTTAGAAGTGATGGCAGTCTAAAAATAGTGAGACTCGATTATCTTAATATTAAACGATTTTATTATAAATAGTTTTGTTATAAATGAGTTTCATTATTTTAAAATGTACCATCTCTCTAGAAACCACTTTTCTAGAGTTCTCTATCTTCTCTCTAAGAGTTCAAACTCTTGAGTCATCTCTTTGACAATCAGGAGGTGCCTAATCGACCACGACGATAAGGTCTAGGTTTCAACCCAATCAGTTTCTTCAATAGAGCAAGTAAGTTTCGACTCAATTTTTCTCCTTTTGTTCCCAAATGAGTTTTAGAATAATTTGGTACTGTTGCATGTACAATCATGTCTCTCCCACTTGTTCTTAGTTAATCTAGAGTTCTAAGGACTCTGTCCGTTTTCAATTTGTTGTTTCGTAGGTTCGTCTAGGTATTCCTTGCAGTTAAAATAATCGACGAAGCGTTTTTAGAGTTGGGAAGTTTCTTTGAGAGGTAAGGGAAGCTAGGATTCTTGCTTTAATTATGTTTATATTAATAATTGGGAATATATATGAATTGTTGTTGATTTTGAAGAATTTACTATGATTGAGTGTTTGATAAGTGTGTTTAATTGTCAATTTGGATGTTATGATGTGGAGTGTAGGTGTAATTGTGTAATCTTAATGTGTTGTAATAGATTGATAATTTTTGAGTGTATGTTGGGGTTGAAATCTGAGTTATAATGAATCTAAAGTTTATAGATGAAGTTTGGCAGTTGTTTTGAAGGAAAATGAGGTTTGAGATAGTGAAATTTTGAGAGAAGGATTGTAAACTAGTTTGAGGCATTTGGGTTTGTTATGAGATGTTTTATGACTTTTTTTAAGCATAAAAATGGAGGAAATATGGTGTAAGAGTGTTTGGTGGTTGATGGTAGAGTCTAGTTTGGTTTAAAACTAGTTTTTGGGGGTTTGGACTAGTAAGAATTTGAATTATGGGTTATGTGACTAAATGGTCATTTTGGGGAGTGTTAGTAAGTCATTTGGGACTTGTTGAAGTCCCTAAGTGGTTTGGAAACAAGCTATAACTAGTAGAATACAATTTGGGTCTATAAAGTGAGGTTTTGGTTAATTTTGGATTGGAATCTTGTGATCAATCGCTTTAAAATGAGTTTAGGTTGGTTTAGATACATTTGCTTAGGTCCATTTGAGTGTATAATACAATCTAGGAGTGTTAGAAGTTGGAAAATATGCATAGGATAGGTCATGAGGGGTTGAGGGGTGCAAATTCTGTAGATTTGATGCTGCATAATCATGCAATCTCGCTGAGCGAGCTCCCTGTTGAGCAATCAGAACACTTCTAACTAAGCGATAATCTCGCCGAGCAAGAGGTGAGCGAGTAGAACCCACTGTTTCTGTTTTTGCTGAGTGAGCCTTGGTGCATTGAGCGAGTGGGCTGGCATACACTTTTAGCTGAGCGAAAAGAGTTTGTGGCTGAGCGAAAATATCATATTTTCAACTAAGTTTATATATATTTCCTTAAAGTGTGTTTAATGTATGTAAATGTTTGAATGATTGGTTTATAATACTTATTATGAAGTATGAATTGATTTGTAAAATAAATATGTGGTTGATTATGTGAATGGTATTGATGGACGTAATTCCTGACTCGTGGAGAGGTTACATGGTAGTGCCCTGTATTGTTGTTTGTATGAATGGTCGGAGTTAGGCTGGAGGTTTATCCTAACGCTCTTAATAACCCTAATCTTAAGTAGAGATGAATCGTTATGTGGTGGAGAGTAGTAGGAGGTCCTAGTCCATGGTCACCGGTAAAGGATATAAATGTTGACGAACTAACCTTGTGGATGACATAGGTTGGTGTTTGTATATGGATTTGAATGGGTATTGTTGGAGGCCACCACAAGTTCATGAACCACCGTAGCTCGACATTCATGCCGTATCCGGATAGTCAGTCTAGGTCTTTGCATGTTAAGATGTTTGGGTTGATGTATGTGATATAACTAATTTATGTATGCTGTTATAAAGGTGATATGCTTTGTCTTGTATCTAACTTACCCTTGCTTTTGTCTTTTTTGTTTGTGTGTGTTTTCTCTTTTGCAATGATCACCTTAAAATGGTGTGAACTTAGGGTGGACGCCTTTTCAGTCTTTTCAGCATGAGGTTGAGAGAGCAGCAACATCATAGATAGAATTTTGTTCTCCAAGTATAAAATCTTCTTCAATTGTAGTTTGTAGTTTTTGGTATGTTATCATCCATGTAATGTTTTATTTTAGTAGTTTTATTCTACTAAAATGGAATGTTACACCAAAAGTAGTATTTAAGCCTTTAAGTCTTTAAGATTTAAGCATTTTTGTAACGCCCCGACAACTTACAGGAACTGCTGACTGCCCCCACACATCAACACGAGGCTTTCCAGTATGCTTTGTCCTCACTCACACACTTTCCGAGAAAACTTCCCGGAAGGTCACCTATCCCATAATTACTCTAGGCTAAGCACGCTTAACCATGGAGTTCTTATGAGTTAGGCTACCGAAAAGCAAATTTGTTTTTCGGTAGCCTAAATCATAAGAACTCCATGGTTAAGCGTGCTTAGCCTAGAGTAATTATGGGATGGGTGACCTTCCGGGAAGTTTTCTCGGAAAGTGTGTGAGTGAGGACAAAGCACACTGGAAAGCCTCGTGTTGATGTGTGGGGGCAGTCAGCAGTCCCTGTTAGTTGTCGGGGCGTTACAAATGGTATCAGAGCCTAGCCTCTCCCACTACGGTATGGTTCGAGGACGAACCAGACGGAAGCTGATGGGCATGTGACATCCGGGCACTGACGAAGGCGGGGAGTGATCGCCGGTGCAAGAGGCATAGTGCAGGGGGCACGGACAAGGAGCGACTCCTCGTAAGCTTCCAGTGGAAGGGGTACATGGACAAATCGAACATACACCGGAATGAGAGGGATCTAAAGACTGTATAGGTATGGGACTATACAGTTGAAGAATAGCTTAAAGGAATTGATTTGGCTACTTATATCACAAATTACTAAGTTTAAACTATGACAACTACATATAGCATAAAATGATTTAGGATTAATATCACCATTTTTTTGTTTGCTCCCTCTAATGTTTTCCTTTCATATTAGATCCATTATCCTCTAAGGTCATTAATATCAAGTCCAAGATTTTCTAATTCATCTATAATATCATCAAAATACCTTTTCTATATCTATTTTAAAAAGTTCAAAACATACTTATTAACTTGTATTGGAATTAATGAAATATTCATATACCGTGATACAAAAGACATTTTGCATCCCTAATTTATTTATTTTTATAATTTTTGTTTTGACATTTAAACCACCACCCACTACGAAAGCTTCTACGGAAGCTCTTATTCTCACCAACTTCAACCCATCAACAGAAACCCTTCCGCTTGTGACCAATCCTCAAAGCTAGTGCAATCACTCATGCCAAAAGTAATGGATGAGTAGGAGAATCGATTCTTTGTGAGTCAAAATGAATGAGAAGAAATTCCTTCTAAAAACTGAATATGAGAATGGATTCTTGAAAAATCAAAGAAGAGGAGAATCGATTATTAAAGAATCAAAGAATAGGAGAATCGATTCTGCATGAGTTAATTATAGGCTTAAATGCTTACTTGGTCCCTATGTTAAATGTTGTTTTTCAGTTTAGTATTCAATTTTAAAAATACATATATAAAATTGTAAAAATTGTATCAATAAAGTCTTATCAGTTAAGTTCACAGTATCTGCGTTAAATCTGTGCTGAGATGACAAATGAGTCAGAACTTTTTCTCTTCCCCTATGCTGTGTTCAGGTTTTTATCTATCTTGCATTGAATGGTTTCCAATTTCATCTTTTTCTTTTTTCTAGCCGTCAATTAGCCTTACCGACACGTTGTAGTACCTACAAATGGGGCCGAATCTTCATTCTTTTTTTTTTCACCATAACAACTTCTTCCTTCCCTGCAGTTTCTCCAATTTTTCACTGATTTTTTTATGAAAGGAATTCTTCAGTTTTCACTACAAAATAAGAAGCGTGCAATGATATTTCAAATAGCAATTATCAAAGAAATGAATAATATACCCCCATTTACTCACATTCTAAAACCTTTATGATTTTCCAACAAACATGAATCGTAAAACAACAAGGAGAAAACAAAAGAAGGGTGAAAGAGCAATGACAGAAAATAGATTAGATTCAAACATAAATTATTCCTTAGACTTGATTTTCTCAACACATATAGTCATGAACGCGCCACCGCTGTAACATCCCCACTTCCCGTTTACAAGCCATCATCGTTGCAGCACCTATGAGGGCAGGATTCAAAGAACCTGTGCTCACGGAAGGAGGAGTCTAGGGACGATGGTGCTTCCGGCATAAATGACGTTCCGACCTTGGTTGTAGGGTTTGATAAGCCCCTTGCGTTGGCAGATGAAGACGTGCCTCTCATATGTGGAATAAGAGGGAGAAGCCTTTTGGGTTTCTGATCAAAACAAAGAAAAGGATAAAGATATTTAAACAACATTTTTTTTGACAACATTTGGATAATGATTACGTGTCAATGTGTGATTGGTCAAAAATTATTACACAATAATGTTTATGATTATTATTATTGATTGTGGAGTAATTTTTGACCAATCACATGACACGTAATCAATGTTGTCAAAAAAATTATTACACAATAATGTTTATGATTATTATTATTGATTGTGGAGTAATTTTTGACCAATCACATGACACGTAATCAATGTTGTCAAAAAAATTATTACACAATAATGTCAAAAAAATGTTGTCTAAATATCATTATCCCAAATAAAAACCTTATCTGAATCGAAAAACTTCTTTTAATAACACTTTTTTAACAACTTTTTGACAACGCATACGTGGCAGTTTGTGATTGGTCCGTTTTAAATATTTTTTAAACATAAATTCAAATAGTGTCCCTTTATAAAAAAAAGTTGTCAAAAAGTGTTGTCAAAATATCACTGTCCAACTTCAATGTACCATTAAATGAAAGAGAGAGAAAAACCTAGATACTGTCAATTTAACGGATAAAACTTACGGAAAATGATATTTTAACCCCATTTTTTGACACCATTTTGACATTGTACACGTGTCAAAATGTGATTGGACGATTTCAAATTAAAAAAAGTTAAGGCAGGGGTATATTTGGAAGAGAAAAACCAAAGTTTATTTTTTTAATTTTAAATCGTCCAACCACATTTTGACACGTGTGCAGTGTCAAAATAGTGTCGAAAAATGGTGTTAAAATATCATTTTCCAAAACTTTATTCATACAATTTTTATAATTTTAAAACTTAATGTATGTATTTTTAAAACTGGATACTAAATTAAAAAACAATACTGAACCAAATAAACACTTAAGCCTTAATTATACTAGGGGAGAATTTTTGTGTCTCTGCATGGCGAAGAATGTACATGTGAAAGAGACTACAAAGCTAGAAAAAGCTAAGGGTAATTAGGACATTGCACAATTGATTTCCTTCATTTTCTTGGCTTTCTCTCCAAAATTAAGAAGTACTACTTTCTTACTTTCTCTGCATTTTCATGGTCATATTTTCGCTTATATTAACTAGTTCAAACACAACTGCAACCTACAAACTCGTCATCGAAAACAATACTCATCTCGAAACAAGCACAAACTTCATAGAAATGTAAGGAAAAAAAGTGTATTTAAATTATCATTAATTTTGACTTTTAAATCGTATGAAACTATTGTCTCATGCTCTTACTTTATAATTGGAAGAGAATATTTTAAAAGTAGATATCTTCTTGACCTTCTTTAACAACTCAGTCATCAATTCCTACAAACCGGGCTTTCAAATAATACTTTGTTTACCACTTTAGGAGAACCATACTTTTATAAGAACATTTATATTGATTAGAAAACATATCTTTTGATTTTTTTTTCTTACATAGTTTAAGTCATCATTGGATTGAACATAATATTTTAAATAGAGAAATATTAAGATATTTTTTTTAAAATATATAAAAAAATGTTTTGAATATTTCTAATTATTTTTAATGTTTCTTTTTTTCTAATATTAAAAATTTAATTTACAAATAGAGGTAGTAAAAATATAATTTGTATCTTTACTGTTAATAAGATAATTGTTCACTTTTAGTTCTATATGTAGTTTAAGTTATTATTAGATGAGTATAGTCTAACAGTAAGATTTATTTATTTTATCAATTATTTATAAAAAAAAAAAAATACACTTCACTTTTTATCTCTTATGTTATTATCCAACACATGAATCATACCATTTAAAAAAACAAGAATAAAAATATAGAAACTAAACCAAACTTATGTTTAAACAATAGAAATCAAACTTTATATAAAGGATTATGCAACATGAGTTATTTACAATGGAAAAATCTAAACTAATAACACTAGAAATAGAACTAAACCACTTGAAATCAAATTACTTAGCAATACCAAAATAGTGATTTCTTTTACGATGAATATGAGATTTGTTGAATTTCAAATCCTCACTGATCTTTATACATTTTCTCAATTTTCATATAAGTTGACCAAGGAATAATCAAGAAAAAAACAAAGTTTGACAAAATAAAAGAAGTCACAATCAAGTCATATAAATCTATAATCACTAGTTCATGAGATGTCAATTAGTTATATAATTAAAATAATTGACATTTATTTTTTCGTAATTTTTCTTTTTTTTTTATTTTTTTCACATCGGTTACAACAACCTCTTTTTGTGACTAAATTGGTGATCCAAAGGCCTTATTCTTTCCTCATTGTGAATGGTTTTACATTCATGGGCTTTCTATTCGATAAAATTGTGGTGGGTGTTGCTTTCTCTATCTTCCCAAGTGGGTTCTTACTAGTACAATAATCATATTTTATGACGTACAAAAACGAACTATGACGTACATAGTTTTGTAAGTTATAATAAGTCTTAAAAATGGACTGATTTTAGAAACTATGTACGTCATAGTTCGTTTTTGTACGTCATAAAATATAATTTTTGTACTAGTGTATAACTCTTCTTTAAATCTTGATTATTCTTTAAGAATCTTTTTACAGGTTCTGCTATTTTATTTTATAAATCGTATTGCTGATAAATCTCTTTATAGATTCCCTCTTGATCGATAAATCTCTGCGAAGCACACAAAATGCCTCTTCCGAATATAAATCTCCGTCAAAGAGAATTGATGTGATGGATTTTGGTTGTTCCATCAAAAGACACAAATTAGAAAGTGGAGAATATACAGAGATAAAGTAATTATTATCATTACGGTTGCATTTTAATTTACATTTTTTAATCTTTTTTCGTTTTTTTTAAGGTTTATCAGAGACCACTGGACCAAGTATGAGAAGAAGAATTATACCTTGGCGGTATGAATTTATCGAAATTCCCATAAAAGCTTTAGCTAGGGCCCCTGCTTCAACACCCCTGCTTCAACACCCCCTNCTTCAAGCCCATGATACTGAAGAACAAGAAAACAAAGGACTTAATTTNCCTATTTTGTTCAGAAAAGAAGGATGGAGAGCTTTCGTTGCGGCTTATTGCATCTTTATTTTTCCATTTGTTACTAAATCTGATATTAAGTCTGTAACAAAAGCGACGTGGCGTAGTTTGTTTCTTGGAATTCTAGCTAAGCCGATCCTTGAAACTCACGTCTATAAATTTCTAAATATGAAATATGGAATAGCCATATTTTTAGGGATGACGATAATATCTGTATTGGGTCATCTTTTAGGGGGCGGATTTGTTATTATGTTTTGCAGTGCTCTCCAGAATAACTATGGCTGCGATTCTGGAGAGCACTGCAAAACATAATAACAAATCCGCCCCCTAAAAGATGACCCAATACAGATATTATCGTCATCCCTAAAAATATGGCTATTCCATATTTCATATTTAGAAATTTATAGACGTGAGTTTCAATGATCGGCTTAGCTAGAATTCCAAGAAACAAACTACGCCACGTCGCTTTTGTTACAGACTTAATATCAGATTTAGTAACAAATGGAAAAATAAAGATGCAATAAGCCGCAATGAAAGCTCTCCATCCTTCTTTTCTGAACAAAATAGGTAAATTAAGTCCTTTGTTTTCTTGTTCTTCAGTATCATGGGCTTGAAGNAGGGGGTGTTGAAGCAGGGGTGTTGAAGCAGGGGCCCTAGCTAAAGCTTTTATGGGAATTTCGATAAATTCATACCGCCAAGGTATAATTCTTCTTCTCATACTTGATCCAGTTATTGGTCTCTGATAAACCTTAAAAAAAACGAAAAAAGATTAAAAAATGTAAATTAAAATGCAATAGTAATGATAATAATTACTTTACCTCTGTATATTCTCCACTTTCTAATTTGTGTCTTTTGATGGAACAACCAAAATCCATCGCATCAATTCTCTTTGACGGAGATTTATATTCGGAAGAAGCATTTTGTGTGCTTCGCAGAGATTTATCGATCAAGAGGGAATATGTAAAGAGATTTATCAGCAATACGATTTATAAAATAAAAGAGCAGAACCTGTAAAAAGATTCTTAAAGAATAATCAAGATTTAAAGAAGAGTTATATGGAACAACTCACAAAAAAGTGATCATTTATCTATTTTAGACACCTTCCATAAACACTAACACAAACAACAAAATGGTTTCTCTGAATAATTTCTTTTTTGTCCCCAATTTGTGTCAGATTATTCTCTTGTTGTTTATTTCTAATCTTCCCAACATATTTTCACAAGACTCTANCCCTTCAACCCCACCATAGCTGAATGCACATCTAGCCTAATTCCCCTTATTCCTTGCACCCCATTTGTGCAGGGTAGTGACCCTTCTCCAGGGTTACTATGTTGTGGCAACCTCAAACAGATCTACAGCCAAGAGTCACATTGTCTTTGCCTCTTGTCCAATGTCACTAACTTCGGTTCTTTTCCCATCAACAGGACACTTGCTCTGCAGTTACCAGCTCTTTGCAACCTTCAAGTTAATGCTAATATCTCCTTCTGTTTAGGTTGTATAAATAATTTATTACTTATATTTGAATGGTGTTATTTTGAATAATTTTATGTTGAATTGATTTTTTCTTTGTTTCTTTGACTCAGTGAATCAAGTGAACACACCTGCAACTGCTCCTCATTCTCAGGTTTCTTTAGACACAAAGAACAATTCCATTGTTATCGGTAAACTAACATTTTTTTTTTTTTTACAAATCTCCTATTCTTATAACTTACAAAACTATGTACGTCATAGTTCGTTTTTGTACGTCATAAAATATGATTTTTGTACTAGTGCTGTACCTTCCCATTATTTTAATTTAGGTTTAATTGCTTCTTTTGTCCCCAGTTTGGTTTAAGTGTGTCAAATTCGTCCTCCTTTTAGAAAAATGTCAATTTTGTTCTCATATAGAAAAAATTTGTGTCAATCAAGTCATCTCCGTTAAAAATCATTGCTTTCAAAACTCATTTTATCCACTGCAAAATCAGGGATCGGACCCATGAAGTGGTTATTATTCAAAACTCACTTTAAGTTTTTAACACTATTAATTTGTATTTAACGGAAATGACTTGATTGATACAAATTTTTTCTATATGGGGACGAAATTGACATTTTTCTAAAAGGGGGACGAATTTGACACACTTCAACCAAACTAGGGAGAAAAGAAGCCATTAAAACTTTAATTTATTTCAAAAATATTTCACATTTTTCCATTATTTTCTTTTATTCCAAAAATACCCTATACGTCCGCACTATCCTTAACAATCTTTCTCTTTCTCTCTACGTTAATTTTGTGTCAATAATTTAGATGATTCTTGACAAGTTAATTTTTGACAATTCTTATAATGGTACAATTTTGTATTTATAATATTTTATTGTAATATGCATTGTATCATGCATGTTTAGATTACTTGTTGTTTAGAACATATATGGAGTCAATTAAAATTACTATCTGAATATAAAAATTATTTTCTATTGAGTTAAAGTATTTAAAGTAGTGGAGATTTTTATTTTATAATAATACTTTTAAATGTATATTTTGTATAATACAAGAAAACCTTGCGAAGAAACCTATTTGGGGAGTCTATTATATTTAATGGTTTTTTGTATTTTATTTTTTACTTGACTAAGAATAATCATATGAACCAAATCAACTCGTGTAGGCCGAGTCTACTTACTAATTGGACACCCTTCTATTGGGCCTCTCCATGAATTCCTTCAGCCCACCTTCGAATAGGCCCATCTCTTTAGATTTCTTAATTTTTCTTTTTCCGCCTTTGTTCTTCCTATGAGTCAAATAACAATTACACCTCTCCTATTCAATACACAGTTTTTATGTTATTTTTTTAAAAATATTTCCATTTTTTATTTAATTTTTTAGAAAGACATAAATTTTATCTTTGAAAGATTATAATTACATGCGTTTAAAAAATAAGTATTGTAGTAATTTAAAAATAAAAAAACGAATAAAGATAGAACTAAACGAATATTTATATCTCTATACTTTTATTTTTATTTTATTTTTATCTTCGATAATCACAACCCATTGGTTTTATATAAAAAATGGCTATGATTTCTTCATTGGGAATCATAAAGTTTTCTGTAATAGTTTTATATATTTGTTTATAGTTTTACAATTTAATAGGACTATTCATTTAAATTCACCGTATGCATGAGAGAACCCAAACCAAATCAATCATTTTAATTTATTATTATTAATTATTATCCTTTGATTTTTAGAATAAAATTATGAGAATTTTTATATTTTTCTATTATTTTATTTCATTATAAGAAAAATAAATATTTAGTGTCATGTAAACCAATATTAACAATTAAAAAATGACTTAGTTAATTAATAGTAGGGTGTTGCTCCCTACACCTCCCCAAGTGAGACCTGTACCTCCCCATTAATTTAATTTATTTCAAAAACATTCTACACCTCCTCACTATTTTCTTTATTCCAAAAATATCCTACACCTCCCCACTATCCTTAACGATTCTTTCTCTTTCTCTCTCTACATTAATGGACCATTCACGTGGTTCAGGTTTGAATTTGTAACATACAACAAAATATAAAATTCAGAAGAAACTTCCAGTAGTACTTCTACCATTTCCATTTTATAAAATTAAAAGTTAGATGCAAATACAAAATAATAAACATAATAATATTAATAGTAAATAATAATAATAATAATATTATTATTATTATATACTAATTTTATAATGACGAAAGAATTAAATAAATTCTAAATCTTTAACAAATAACTTTTTTTTTTATATTTTAAGTATTTAATAATATTTTTATATTAATTATCTAATAAATTAAATATTTTATTCAAGTTATTTGAGTCAAACATGTCGGTGAGTTAAAACATAATATAATGTTAAAAATTATAGATATTATATGTAAAAAAAAAAAAGATACATGTATATAAACATTTTTCTAGAAATTTAGAACAAAATTTTACCATTTATTAAGTAATTTAAAAAGAAAAAAATATATTCAACAACAAAATAAGATTCAATCAAACTTATTTAAGAAAATATATCTAACTTCAAATTTAAGTCATCTAAATGCTCCATTAATGAGTCATGTAAATGTTCCATTAATGTAGAGAGAGAAAGAGAAAGATTGTTAAGGATAATGGGGAGGTGTAGGGTATTTTTGGAATAAAAAAAATAGTAGAGAGATGTAAAATATTTTTGAAATAAATTAAATTAATGAAGAGGTACATATCCCACTTGGGGAGGTGTAGGGAGCAAATTGTATTGTACTTGTATCGCATGTATAGCCTACTCGATTTAAACCACAAATACTAATGCTTTAGTGTCAATTTTTGAAAGTTAACTCTAAATACTCTGTTGATGTTGATTCATAGTTAATTTTTAAATTAATTTTAAAGGAAACTAGCTTAGCGTTAGTTTTTCTGTCAATGATTTATTGTTATTGAAAAATATAAATCAATGTTGAATAAAATCTATTTTTATTATAATTTAATTTGTATTAATATGATTTATTGTTATTTAAAAATATAAATCGATGCTAAATAAAAATCATTTTTATTATAATTTAATTGTATTAATAAAATTGACGCTAATGATAATATTTTTTTAAATGTCATATAATTTTAAAATCTAGAATAACTCCTTTATCTTTTATAAAATAAAATATAATAAGTAAATTATAATTGATAAAAGAGACGAGTGTGAATGAATTTTTGATGAAAGATATGATTATGAATGTAAAAGATAAAGAGACCTGTGTAGATGTAAAAATTAAGTATGGATACATAATTGTGGATAAAGATAAATATAGATAAATAAGATAAGTGCAAAGAAGATAAATGTGAGTAAAAGGATGAGTATGGGAAAATTTATATATAAAATTGAAAAGAAAATTGCAAGTTGACTTTTCGTTCTCAATCAAATATGAATTTTTGAATTAAAAATAATTTACAATATCACAATTTCATATAATATATATTAATATAATGCTAACTTAAATATATAAATACTAAAGGTAAATAACATTAATGTCAATACTAATTTTACTTATTTTAATCAATATTACTAATACGAAATTAACAGTTGATTTTACGTGTTTTTGTGTATATATTTTAGTGAATAAATAAACTCTTTCACAATTTTTACTTTATTTTATTCTTAAGTTTAGTGTGTTTTCTAGTTTTATTGTGTTTTAGTTAGTATATGATGATTTTTACCTCTAATATTTTTGTTTGAGTGTGTGAAATAAGTAAATAGGAAACAATTCTAGTAGAGGAAAACAAGCAAGAACTTAAGGAAACATGTTTTTGGACAATAAAAGATTAATTTGAAGCAAATATCAATGTTGGACGCCTTTGAAATCACACAAGAACTTGAATTTTAGAAAGTTGTCAAAATTGCATGTAGTTGAGCGGTAGCTCGGCTACAGCTGAGCGCTTTGCTTTCTAGAATGTTGCCACTAGGGTGCAGTTGGGCTATAATTGAGCACTCTGCTATCTTTAATGATGCAGTTGAGCGATCCGCTCTCTAGAATGTTGTCGCTAGGGTGCAACTGAGCAGTCTGCTCTCTAGAATGTTGCCGATGGGGTGCAGCTGAGCGCTTTACTCTCTAGAATGCTACAGTTGGGGTGCAGTTGAGCGTGGCGAAGCTGACAAGTCAAAATGAGTTATTTAAGCATGGTTCTCTCAATTTTTGGTTCTTCTTTTCTTCCTACACTTCATTCTTCACCTAGAGAGATTGGGAGAGGCCCTTAGAGGTTGTTTGGGGGTGTTAGGAAGCTCTCCCACTCCTCATTGGGTCTTCAAACTTCATCAATGGTGATTTTTCCCCTTTTGGATTGAGGAAGAAGATGGGTCATGAATTGGAGGTGAAGATGCAAAGGGGAGGCGCAATTAGAGCACGGAGCAACTGCAAAGAACATTGGGAAAGGCTATACATCTTCTCTTTGGTTCCAATTTCTTTCCTATCACTCTAATTTTGTAAACCCTAAGTTCTCCACCATGGAGGGTTTTTCTTGTTTGTTGAGATTAGTTGTAAAACATGGAATTCTTATATATTTTGTGATATTAATGATATATGTTTTTCTAATTCATGTTAGTATTCAATATTTATGCTTCATGCGTGCTTTGGATTGATCACCCATGCATGAATTGTGGTTCTTGATTATTGAGAAATATTATTTGAACCTAGAATTGAAATTGAACACCTATTGGATGGAATTGAGGTGTTTATGAATACATGAGAATGAAGTGGATGAAATCTAGTCTTAAGAATTTGTAAATATACTATGTTAAATTCCTTGCACATCAACTATTTGATAAACTACCAAAAAAGAGTTTATTGTGTTTTTTGTGCACTTTGATGTCTAATTGAGTTATAAAAGGAAAAGTTGTCATGTGTTGCACAAGTTCCTTGGTAGAGAACGATATTTATCACTTGCTACACTGTGACCGGTGCACTTACCGTTGGTTTTGCAGCCAACAAGTTTTTGGTGTCGTTGCTGTGGACTTATGTTCTAACACAAGGCAATTTAGGCATTTGTAACTCTTTTAGGCTTTGTTGTGAATTTTCCTTTTGAATGCTATTTTGTATGCAATTGGGTTTAGTTTTTAAGATTTTCCATTAATTTAGTTTGAACTTAATGCTTGTCTCGGGGTACGCCTTAGAGCTTAATTCAGTTATTGAAAGTTCTTAAGGATGAGATTTCAATAGCGAAACTAATTAAATCAAGCCAGATGTGCAAATCACAAGGGATGGGGTTGTGTTTGGATTCACTATTTTGGAACCTAAGACAAGTTTGATGGACTTCTTACACCAAGGGAATGGGTGAGGGTTTGTCATACTTAGGTAGGCACAACAAGAGGGATCTGAGTGTTCTAACTTTAGAAAACAAGGAAAGTGGAATTCTTTATCAATTGTATGTCTGTTTTGTTTGTATTTCTTTTTTGCATTTTGCCTACAAATGTTTATACTTTCCATTGGTTTGGTTTGTGCTTAAAGCTTGTTTTAGGGTACGCCTTAGAGCATGATCCAGTTGTTGGAAGGTCCTAGGGATGGGATTTTAGCAATCGAACTAGTTAAATCAACCCAGACATTGCAAGTCACCAGGGATGGGATTGTGAATTTGGCCCCCACTTTTCTAGTTCTTAATGCAAGATTTGATACATTTTTAGGCCAAAGGATTAGGTAAGGTTTGTCAGACTTACGTAGGCGCAACAAGAAGGATCCAAGTGTTTTTATCTTAGAGAACACGGAAAGTAGTATTCATCACCTTGGGAGAGTACTAAGTGATCTTGCAACAAAAGGGATCTGAGTGAGGTTATTTAGGAAATCCATTTCAATCATTCTGCAAATTGGAACTGTTGTTTGGTTGGTGTGCTCACATACTGCAATTTTTGTTTCTTCTTTTCCTTATTTCTTTGTTTGTGTTTTTCATTTTTTTATTTTACTTTTCTATATGTTATTTTTATTTTATCTTTATGTTTTACAATTTTCAATTCTCAAATCGTGGTTTTTCAAGTTTCTTGGTGTTCTTGCAAGTGATAGGTATGAATGTTGATGAAGAAGAATACACAAGGAGTTGAGGAATTTGAGCAACAAATTGGTCCACACAAAAAGAGGAGTTTGCTTTTTCTTTCCCTTTTTATTTTCTTTTCATGCTTGTTGATAATAAGTGTAACTTGGCTGGTCTAACAAATATGATGCATTTAGTTGTGACTTTGAGTGAGTTTTGCATCACTTTGAGGAGAACAATTTGTGTTTACTCAAATTGGTTTTTTAATACATTGAGAATGTGTTGTCACTTAGTGAAAACTTATGTTTGTGGTTGTTCTCATGTGAGTATATCGAGAATGTTGTTATTGTTTTTACTGTGGTTAATGACTATGACATCGTGTGTGAAAACCATAGGAAACCAAAGAATTAAACCGGGTGGGATTTTGTGCCTCAGAGTTTTTATCTATGAGTGCTACCACTTTTGGTTTACAATTAACTTTGCTTGAGTTTCATTACTAGTTGTTATTCATTTGGATGCTTACATTGAAACAAGGTCGTCTTTCTTTCCCTCCTTATATCATATACCCAAAATAGCCAATTGTGTTTTGAAAGGCAGAACCCTTGTGCAAACCTTTGAGCATTTAAAGAAACTTACCTTCACTTTTGAAACCTTAAGCCTTGTTGAATATGATTGACCATCTCACCTTGGTAAGAGAGTAAAGTTTCCTTGGTCAGTAGTCTGATTCAAGTGTGGGGGAAGTTATTATTAGAAGGAGAACACGAGTAACAATTGTGAATTGGTCTTGGTCGATGTGATGCATTCTTGTATATATGTCATCTATAAAAGAAAAAGGAAGAGAAAAATAGAAAAAAGAAAAAGAAAATATAAGAATAAGGTGAATGCAACTTGGCATTTGGTTGTTCTAGTTTTCAGATAAAAGAGAGTCGAATGATAAGACTATGGAATTGATGTAATTTCTCTCTTGGCGCGTTCATACTACCTAGATACACCAATTTCCTTTCTTACCTTGTCCCAACATCAAATAAAGTCCTTGTTATGTTTGTATGCTTTGATAATTCTTTGTTCTTGAAATGAAAAGCAAAGTCAAATTGTGTGCTATTAGAGGTAAATGAGAGAATGACACACTAGTGTGCTTGAGTGAAACACTTTTTCTAGTGAGGATTGGTTCCTTTAGTTGATCAATGAAAACATACTTGAAATGGTTGTTAATCTCTCATAAAAACTGATAACAGCCTAAAATAATCGATTATCACTTATGGTAATCAATTATCACTGGCAGTTGGGAGTTGTTTTCGTCATTTCTGACCCTTGGCCTATATATACACCCTTTCTAAACCATTAATAGGTTACATAAACCACTAGAGACCACATAATAGTTATGAGGAATTTCTCTAAGTTTAAGCGTGGGTTCAATCAAGTCTTGTGAAAATAGAAGCTTGTGGTTAGTGTGTCTATAGGTGCAAGCGATTCTCTTCAAGTTGATTGAGCTGGTACTCATTCCATCGTGTGTCGAAGGAAGGTGTAACCTATTCTTCTTGTTTTATTATTCTCTTTGTAATTTGATATTGATTTGTAGAGAAAAAAGTTAATCACTCTTTATAATGATTAATGACTGAACGTAGAATTTGTTGATTCAAAATTTTTTAAAAGAACCAATTCACCCTCCCCTCTTGGTTAATGACTGTTTATCACGCTCTTTAAAAAGTTTCGCTGCACGATACCAATCTCAACAATTGGTATCAGAGCTCGCTTTGATAGTTTTTCAAACTTTCCAAAAATGGCTGGTTATAACCAAGGTATGCTGGAGATACTTCTATCAACAAACCATCTCTTTTTACACGTGATAATTTTGTTTTCTAGAAAGTCGGAATGCAAATCTTTATGGAGTCTATTGAGAGAGGTATATGAGAAGAAGTTGAAATGGTCCTTTTAGCAAGAAAAACCTTATTTAGATTGGACTATTGAGGGAAAAAGAATAGCTCAATTTGATATTAATGCTCGTAATATAATATCTTTTGTTGTTGTGGTTGATGAGTTTTATAGAATTTGAATTTCTAAGACAATACAAAAAATGTGGGAAGTCCATAAAATCAGTCTTAAAGGTACAAATGATGTGAAACGAGTTAAAAAGAACAAGTTGATCTAGAAATACGAAATGTTTAGAATATAACTTGAAGAGACAATAGCAGGAATACAAAAGTGTTTCACTAGTAACATCAACCATCTCAGGGTTGGATAAAAACATTTAATACTAATGAACTAAACGTTAAAATATTAAAGTGTTTGGAAATTTAATTGTACGTATATTTTTTTGAAAGTTTTGTCTATTAAAGCTTCCGTGAAACACATACACACACATGCTACATCAGAATGACATGCAGTACTGAATTCTGAGTGCAGCCATGGGGGCCAAACTTCAAATATTGAAACACATTTGGAATCAGCTTTATTTCTTCCTTTTTCATCAACGTCGTGTCTTTTCAATGAATGATGGCTATGAATAAACTTACGTATACCTTCCTATACTCCACCATTTCTACAGCTTAAACTTTACGTGTTTGCTTCTGAATCATCCACTCCCTCCTCAGATTTGTGGCCTGCAGCAAAGCAGGACTAATTCAGTGTTTATGTTGAATAAAGCAGAGATGCTTGGATTGTGAAAGATTTGGAAGAATTCAGTGATAATGTGATTATGTTGATATCAGCTATAAACATTAATTGATGAAGTTCATACAATAATTCAATGTCCATGTAAAGAGAATGATTATGACTTAATTATAACAGACGATAAAAGAGATGTGCAGAAACTTAATTATAACACTTCATTATGTGTTATTTGAAATCATAAGCTCCTGAAGTGCTTGCTTATTGTGTAAAATCACTAAATAAATACTGTGCTTTAAAGCGATTTCATTATAAGAATAAAATTATCAGGATTTTTAATTTTTCATAACCCATGTCGTTTAAGTTTAATAAACACTAACATACAATTAAATACAATAAAATAAAATGACTGATTAAATATAAAAAAAAAATAAGATATTTTTTATATTATTTTCCTCACATGTCAAAAAAGGTAATTCTTTTTGTCTCACTTAAATATTAGTTGTATTTTCTATTACATTAACTTTTTATTGCTTCTTATGATTTTTTTTCATATGTCAATGATATTTGAAATATAAGAATTTGAACAATTATATCTTGTTTTTTTTTATTTTTTAAGTTCTTACATTATAATTAGTTTAAGCTCTTAAAAAAAAGTAAATTTTAAATTTAATTTAATCATATAAAACCAACATAAAAGACAAAATTATGGATTTTAAATAACTTTATATTATCTTAATAAGTAGATTTTAAATATAACTTAAGGATAATGATATTTAGACAACATTTTTTTGACAACATTTGAACATTGATTACGTGTCAATATGTGATTGGTCAAAAATTACTCCACAATAATGTTGTTTATATAGGGTGAATTAAGTTTAATAAGAACACACACAAAATCAACCAACTCCAGATGTTTTTATATAGGATAATGATATTTAGACAACTTTTTTTTACAACATTTGAACATTGATTACGTGTCAATCTGTGATTAGTCAAAAGTTACTCCACAATCAATAATAATAATCATAAACATTATTGTGGAGTAATTTTTGACCAATCACATATTGACACGTAATCAATGTTCAAATGTTGTAAAAAAAATATTGTCTAAATATCATTATCCATCCTTTTATATATAATCCAATTTTCATAACAGTGGTTTTTTGTTTTGTAGTTTTAAAGGTTTTTGCGCAGTGGTTTTTGATGAAAACCAGGATTGGTTTCGTATTAGCAAGTACTGTGGGCCAAGTGGCCCAATTATCCAAGGAACATTTTGGGTCCTTTTCTTGTGCCCCACGAATTAACAAGAATCGGTGTTACAATAAATACGATGCCGACAGAATCTGAGAATCTCCTTGTATACGTATTTCTATACGTAAACATACAAACTATTTCTCACCACAAAAATCTCCATGCAACATTTCCATTCACCAAACATAATCTACCAACACAGAAGATTCTTTTAAGCATCATCATAATGCTTTTTCTTTTCTTTTCATGGATTTTATCTATCTCATTTTCTTTATATAATTATTGCCCATTTGAAAACTTTTCTCATAAAACAATGATTAATGATACAAAGTAAGTTCAGAGCATTTTTAATATCATGTTCTTAGCCAATATCTTAAATTTAAAACGAGAACTTTGTAAGAATTTTTTCTTTGTCCACGTTGATATGGTGATAAATTCAAAATTAAAATCTTGATATTATGTAAAAGTTTTGAGTTTTAGAAACTTCAACGTCAAATTAATATTTAGCTATAATATTAAGACAAGAAAGTGAAATATAAATAGAAAATTATAAAGTGTAAGTTTAAATGTATTTAAATGATTTAATATTACTAAGAAAATATCAAATTAGCTTACACTGTTAAAGATTTTTTAAAAGAAGTAAAAGAAAATGTAAAATTATTTTGTTATAAATATATCAAATAGGATTTATCTATTTTTAATTTAAAAATATATATGTCATTCCTTACTATTATATAAATCTTAGGTTAAATAGATTTGGTGGTTCCTATTTTTGCTGGTTTTATTCAAATATGTCTCTGTATTTTCAAAATGATCAATTTGGTCCCTGATTTGAAAAAATTAAAGCACTTAAGTCCATTCCATTAACTTCTCTAAACGGCGTTAAAAATCGTGTTTGCTGGCAGGGGAGGTGTCATTTTCCAAAACACGTGGCACATAACCACTTAATGACATGGACTTAAATTATTTATTTAGGATTAAAATTAAAAAAACACGTGCTTTAAGTTTAAGTAAAGGTTAATCCAATTAGTTAATCCAACCCAAAATTTTCAGTCCAACCAAAATTGCCTACCTAACCTAAACCAAGGACTCCTCAGTCATAATGGAACTGCCAACGCCTGCCGCCACCCTATGGCGGCATCCTTCGCCACCCGTGCATCTAACAATAGCCACCACCGAACCCAGAATCGCGAAATCAAATTCAAGAAACGAAAGGAGGTAAACTCACCCTTAATCACGATCATCAGAACAATCCCTAAAGCCCCAAATTCAATGCGAAACCCCGCTGCCGATCTGCAAAAAAGAATAAGAATTCCAGCCCAAATTTGAATTCAAAAAGGAAGCCAAAATTTCACAAACCAAAATCCTAATTCAATCCTAACAGGAAACGCGAAACAGAACACAAAGCAGAAGTCCCAAAACACTGAAATCACCCAGTCTCCCTCCTTGCGTCGTGACCTAGACCGGAGGGAAGGAGACGAAACAAAACGGCCAACGCGCCTTCACGCCGTTGCCGCGCCATCATCGCGCTTTCATCGAGTGTGTGTGCAGTGGAGGCCAACCCCTCTTTGGGGATCTCGTTCAGAGAAGAGACTTTGAGTCTCGTTTGAGTGAAATGTTAGAATGGGTAGGGGAAACAAAACCCCTAAGTTCTGCTGCTGAGGATGTCTATGGAAAGGTCGCTTGAGGCATGGGAAGAGGTGCAGCGTCACGGGCAGGACCTGGCTGACCTGCTTGCCTAGGGTTTCAGCGGATTGATTCATACGCATATGAATCCTCCGCAATTTGCGTGGCCGAACCCTCCGCAATCGAAGCTCTTTGATCTGGAGTTTCCAACGCAGAGCTTCGGGAAGAGGGATTTCGCTTTGGCAACTCAGGAGTACGAGATCAATGGCATGTCGACGATTTTTGACATCGGGAACAGAATCGGGCAAGCTGGGGCGGACTTTGGGGCCAGCTTGAATGGCCTGGTTCAGCAGTTTTTTCGGTCGTTGTCGGTGCTAGTGCCCTTCAAGCATGAGGAGAGTTCGGTAAGGGTGGAGGGTGGGGATAAGGGGTGGCAGAGAGGAGGAGTCGGGATTGTTGTGCCGGAGGATTTGGGATTGGGGTCGATTAGCGAGAGTTTGAAGAATTATGGGTTTGCTGAGAATGTTAGAATGGGTAGGGGAAACAGAACCCCTAAGTTCTGCTTGTGAGGATCCTTGGGCCAGATATGGTTCCTTTCACTTTTTTTTAAAAGAAAAAAAAATAACCAATTTCTCCAATTCTTTAAAGCACATGTTTTTTTAATTTAAATCCTAAACAAATACTTTAAGTCCACGTCATAAAGTGATTATATGCTACGTATTTCGAAAATGACACATCTTCCTACCAGAAAACACGATTTTTAAAATCGTTAACAGAATGGACTTAATTACTCTAATTTTTCAAAATCAGAAACCAAATTGATCATTTTAAAAATACAGAAACCTATTTGAAGAAAACCAGCAAAAAATACTATTTAACCTAAACCTTATCATGTTTATCTCATTCATTCACTCCCATTAATTTCTTAATATTCATTGTTTCGATCAATATTTATTTTCTTCGTTCTTGTTAATTTTCGAAAGTGTTTGTATTTTATTTTGTTGAAGCTGCATATACCTTATACAATAAGTGATTTTTTTTCTTAAATATTGTTAAGGGTGCATATATTAATAAATTATCATCTATAATTTAAAAGTAAGTACAACAGAAACTGAACCCTATTAATTAATTAATTAATTTCATTTTTACTTATTAACATGTAGTTTTAATCAACAGTGGAAATATATATATTAATATCTTGTATAGTTAATTGCAAAGGATGGTACGTATGGATGGATGTTGATGAATAAAAAGTGTGAAAATATCTAATTATGATTGGAGGTGAGTGGGTTATATAATAATTGTAGAAAGTATTATATTTATTTATAGTGAAAAAACATGCATGGTTGATTGGTTGGTTAGTGCGGCTCCATATTGAGTATGATTTCCGTTAGAAATAATTGGTAATCTGACACGGAACTTTGAGAGTGTCTTTTCCCTTTATGGAAATCTGAAAGCTAAACCCATCCCTCATATCACTGAACCTTAACAAAACACGTTCCCAAATTTTGTTCACTGCATTTCCTATACTATATCATAGATATATAGTATAGGTGTAGGTGTGTCATAGATATAGTATAGGTGTAGTTGGATTTAACAAAATCACTGTGTTAGGGACATTTAGAATTACATTACTTGATTAAAACTAAAAATCTAGATTCCATTTTTTTCATCAACACTATTCCTTGCAAATTTTACATTTCTCACTGCTTTTTAAGAAAATTATCAAATCATTTATTTTTAAATCATAAGAATTGTATTTTAAAGCAATATTTAAACTAAAAAGAACATTTTAGCTAAAATCCTTTAATTATTATTTTTGTCAAAAACTAGTTTTAAAGCACGACTTAATACTTTATAAACTTTTTAAAAGGTCATGTGTGTTAACGTGCGTATGCTGGGATTTTTCAGTTGGTACATTTTAGTAACGTGTATCGGATTTTATTAGACAAAAATACCCTTATGTATCATGGATTATAAGTTTTAAGTTCAAGGGTATTTTAATAATTTTCATTCTCAAACCTAAAAAAAAAAACCAAACTCATACTCACTGGCGGTTAAACATTTCTTAAAAAAATGATTTTATAATGATTTTTTATTTTATAATTTATGTCTTATCTAATTTTATCTAACTTTCACAAGCATAATGACATATGAAGGAATTGCTAATAACCTAGAAAAAATCAGAAACACTCGCTATTAAACAATTTCTTACAAAAAATGATTTTATAATGAGTTTTCATTTTATAATTTTTGTCTTATCTAATTTTATCTAATTTTCACAAGCATAATGACATCAAAGGAATTGGTAATTGGTCTGAAAAAAATTCAAAAGCACTCGTCGTTAAACAATTTACAAAAAATTATTTTATAATGAGTTTTCATTTTATCATTTTTGAGTTTTCATTTTATAATTTTTGTCTTATCTAATTTTATCTAATTTTCACAAGCATAATGACATAATAAGGAATTGGTAATTGGCCTGGAGGTTTTTTAAGAGATAATGATTCAACATCTGCATATCATGAAATTAGAGAGGATAGTGAAGATGATGAAATTGAAGAGATCTTGAATGAATTGCCTGAAGGCAAATAAGCCAAAGACTCAACTCTTTACAAAGGTAAATTGTTTAACGGGTATTTCTATTTTTTTTTTCAATTGGATCTATCATAGGATGATAGAGAAAATGTTGGAGTGAAAGAGATGAAGGAATGAGAGATGTGAGTATGAGTTTTGTTTTTTTTTTTACTTTTGAGAATGAAAATTATTAAAATACCCTTGAACTTAAAACTTAGAATCCATGATATATATATAAGGGTATTTTTGTCTACTAAAACCCGGTACACATTGCTAAATTGACGATTATATTTAATTAAAAATCTTAAGATTCAATGTTATACTCATTTTTTCTTATATGCTACTTATTTTTTCTTTTCATTTTTATTGAATGTAAGATTTTCTTTTGAATCTTTTTTTTTATATCATCCAATTTTTTTATTTTTAGTTTAATGGATACTTTCAACTTATATTTGTATTTGTATTTCTGACCATCTTCTTTCTCAAATATTATTGAATTCTACTATAGTTTTTATCACAACGCAATAGGTTTATTTTTATCTTAGTGAGTCATCTAAACAAATCATAACCTGCAATACCAGAGTTAAGTTTTCTCTGAGCCCAATCAATGAGACTTAACACTAATCATACACAATAATATAATATCGCATTCAATCCAAAACATTTAGGTTAAATATTTGTGATCTTTTTTATATAATATTAAATCTTTTGATAACATAGAAATTATGAAAAACAAAAGACATTAAATGAAAATTTATCTATACATATACTCAAAAACCGAAACTTTTGTAATAACATATTTAAAGAAAAACGTATTTACGTATAATATAATATTGTAGACAAATATTGAATCTAACTATATAATAACAACTCTTATTATTGATTAAACATTGCTGTTTAAAATAATTAAAACCACGTGAAACAATAAACATGTTTATAAGATGATTATTGAGGAATATAGACATTTGTGTAATTTTTGAAGTAGTTAGAGAAGTCAAAGAAAAATTAAGGGTATCCCTATTGTGGTCCCATATATTCACATGGAGTGACTTCAAATTGAAAGACACATTACCTACTTTGGAAATTATGCTAAATTCCAATTCCTCATTTTGTTTTTAAAATCCACATAAGTTATATTTTTATTTTTATTTTTATTTTTATTTTATCACCAAAGGAGTTAAAGAAATACCGTATGAATTGTTGTCAAACACATACTGCCAAATCATTCTGTATTTTCCGCGTTTGGAAAAAAGAGTTAATGTTTTGTCACGTTGTAACATTCTAAATATATATTCTAATAATTAATACCAAAAAATATTTGAGATTTTAAAAGAAAATACGTAAAATATTTTTTAAATAAATAATAAAAAGCCATAAGATTTTCACCTATATCTTACTGCCAGTTAGAAAAGAAGACAAATCACAAAATCACACATTAAGATAAACTTATTTTTAATTCAAATATCTAACATTCATAATTATTATATAGTTGTTTAATTCAATAAAACATATCATTTCACGTTATTTTCTAATCTAAAGATAATATATACCATCCAACAAATTATACTTTACCAGTTTTAAATACTCGTGAAATTAGAGTAATTTAATACATCTCAACTTGAATGAAAGATTTGTATTGAATACAACTCATTCGATACTTATTCCAAATCTCTTTGGTATATAATCCTTAACTTCGTGGTTCTACGATTTTACACAAAATTTATACACAATAACAGGACAAGAACTCCTTTTAACTTTTCATAATTTGATTTCTTATAACTTGTGTGATTTTGGAAATTATTTAGAGGTTCTTTCCAAAATGAGTTTGTTTACTCAATTTCATATCATGATCAATATTATTTAAGTATTAATCTTTATTCATCCACCTAAAGTATCTATTGTAATTAACACTTTCGACGATAATTAGAAAAAGCTTTTAAAGATATAGTTCTAGAACTGTAATTAATACAAATATAGTTATAAGTCAGAGAAAACTGACCATGGTTATAGCCATTGTCGAAAGTCATACTTTTAATAATCATTATAGTAAAGAATCATAGTCTCTTTTACGCTTAAGAAAAAAAAAAAAAAAAATCTAACATAGAATGGTAAGATGTTGTCTGCTTTGGATCAAGCTCTCATGGATTTGTTTTTTATATTATTTCAAAATGCCTCTTTCTAATAGAGGTATTTTATATGTATATAAACCTATGTCATGTTGGGAAAATCTCACTATACATACTCATAACGTGACGTCTCACACAAATAATTTTACTCTTCAATCCATTGTTGGTTATTCTTATTAAACTTTGGCAACCTTTAAATAAGTGCAAGTTGGGCTTTGAGCCAATTACAAATAATAAAAGGGGTTACTCCCTGTACCTTCCCAATTCCATCCCCCACCCCCCAATTTTTTTGGATTTTTTTTTAAATACAAAAATAACCTTTTTATTTTTTTATTTTTACCTTTATACCCCTATTTATTAAAGTTAACCTACCCTGCCTCTTTTACACTCTGAACACACACAGACTCAAGATTCCCTCCTTCGCGTATTCCCACCCCACCAAAGCTTTCATTTTCAAATGCTCTCTACAACTCTCACTCTCCCAGTCCTCCTCTGAACCCGTTGTTGCTTTGTGCGGCCTGTTGGTGTGCGGCGGGTGGCGGTGCGGTGAGTGTGTGGCGGTCCGGCGCGGTGCGGAGAGGTGTAGACGTTGGTTTCGTTCTTTTCGTTTCTTCTATTTTTTTTTTAATGTATGTAATGTGTAGGATTGGGTAGCTTTCTCTATTGTTGATATTTGGTTGATGTGTTTGTTGAGGTTTATGTGGTCTGCTGTTGAGTTCTATGTTATTTGTGTGCTCTATGTTGTGTGGATTGAAGAAGAAGACGTCCAGGCACTGAAACGGATGTCGATATCAGTTGACGGATGTCGACATCCGTTTCCTATTTTTATGTTTTTAGTTTATTTTATAAGTAATTATATTTTAACTTTTATTTTCAATTAATTTTGTTACGTTTTTAATTTTTTTTTTGTTTTATTAGTTTATTGTATTTATAATTAATTTATAAAGTATTTAAATTTAATTTNATTTTATAATATATTATTTAATTATATCTAAATTAAAATTAATTTAGTTAATAAAATAATTATTATTAAATTATTGAAAAATATGAATAATTTAATGAAAT
>NC_028352.1:11691473-11711106 GCF_000741045.1 Vigna radiata var. radiata | reverse complement strand
ATATATATTATATGTATAAAAAACACACACATATATAAACATTTTTCTAGAAATTTAGAACAAAATTTTACCATTTATTAAGTAATTTGAAAAGAAAAAAATATATTCAACAGCAAAAATAAGATTGAATCAAACTTATTTAAGAAAATATATCAGAAGTTCAAATTTGAGTCATGTAAATAATCCATTAAAGAGTCATTTAATGCTCCATTAATGTAGAGAGAGAAAGAGAAAAAATGTTAAGGATAGTGGGGAGGTGTAGGGTATTTTTGGAATAAAAGAAAATAGTGGAGAAATGTCGAATATTTTTGAAATAAATTAAAATAGTGGGGAGGTACATGTCCACTTGGGGAGCTGTAGGAAGCAACACCCAATATCAACTTACCTAGAAATAAAATCTCCTTATTCTATCATAAAATAATATTCTACCTAACAAACACAAAATCATAACTACTCATTCCTCTTTTATCTCTATCAAATCAAACCAAATATTACTAGACTCAAAACTAACAAAATAATAAATCTCTAAATTTAAGTTTATCCCAACATGTCCATCTCTTGTTTTTTTCTGATGTGGTGGGACTTTGTTTATACCCAACATCCTCCCCTCAAACAAAGGACTGTGGTTCTCCACCTCCCCTACAGCGAAAGTCTTTTCTTATCCTCGAGTGCACCATGGTCATCACTTCTCTCTCACAATCCATGGTCAAACACTAGTATCTCTTGCTCTCCACCTATCATGAAGCATATCTTGCTCTCCATCTCTCATGAAGCATCTCTTGCTCTCCACCTTTCATGAAGCATCTCTTGCTCTCCACCTCTCATGATTCACTTTCAGGCTATTTGTCACTAGCCACCTGCTAAGGCTTCACCTGATCATGGAGGGACGTACTCGTCTGAGCCCAGTCACCAGACCTGAACCATGGGCTCTAATACCATTTGTAAAAAAAAATGTGACCCACACAAATAATTTTACTCTTCAATTCATTGTGGGTAATTTTCATTAAACCTTGGCAACCTTTACATAGGTATAAATAGAGCCTTGGGCCAAGTACAAATAATAAAAACTAACAATAAAATATCAACTAACTTTATTTTATCTCTATCAAAATCAAACAAAAAATTACTAAACCCAAAACAAATAAAATAATAAATCTCTAAAATTTAAGTTTATCGTAACAAAACTCCCCCATAAACTTAAATTTTTCATCTCCTCCTAGACTTGTTCTCCTTATTTTCTGGACCTTTGTTCCCATGATCGTCTAGGCCTTATGTGTTTCAAACTTCTCCCCTTCAGGTGAAACTCTTCCTGAAGCACTTGAACTAGGGGCTAAAATCTCCGCTGTTAGTGCGTCTCCAAAACCCGATCAAAGTCTTCACCCATGAGCTTTGACAGGTCCTTTGACTCCTCAACGAGGCACACAAAACTCTCGAAATCATCTGTCAATGATTTCAAACTCTTCTCCAACACTTGTTTGGCAGGCAACGACTCTCCATTTCTGCTCTTCGTACTTCGTGGTAAACGAGGAAAACACTGTGTGGAAGATTAGTCATCTCTTACTCTCTGGTAAGATATTGTCCGCTTTGGGTTAAGCCCTCACAGATTTGCTTTTGGTACCACTCCAAAAGGCTTTTTTCCAATGGAGGTATCTTATGTGTATATAAACCCATGTCCATCTCTTATTTTTTCTGATGTGGGACTTTGTTTATACCCAACTTCCTCCACTCAAACAAAGGACTATGGTTCTCCACCTCCACCTCTCCTACAACGAAAGTCTTTTCTTATCCTCGAGTACACCATGGTCATCACATCTCTTTCGCAATCCATGGTCAAACACTAAGCATCTCTTACTCTGCACTTCTCATGAAGCATCTCTTGCTCTCCACCTCTCATGATTCATTTCCAGGCTATTTGTCACTAGCCACCTGCCAAGGCTTCACCTATCATGGAGGTTCGTACTCGTCTTAGCCCAGTCACCAGACCTGAATCATGGGCTTTGATACCAATTGTAAAAAAAATGTGACCCACACAAATAACTTTACTCTTCAATTCATTGTGGATAATTTTCATTAGACCTTGGCAACCTTTAAATAGTTGCAAATAGAGTCTTAGGCCAAGTACAAATAATAAAAACTAACAATAAAATAACAACTAACTTTATTTTATCTCTATCAAAATCAAACAAAATATTACTAAACCCAAAACTAATAAAATAATAAATCTCTAAAATTTAAGTTTATCGTAACAAAAATCCCCCATAAACTTAAATTTTTCATCTCCTCCTAGACCTGTTGTCCTTATTCTTCTCGACCTCTATTCCCATGATCGTCTAGGCCTTAAGTGTTCCGAACTTTTCCCCTTCAGGTGAAACTCTTCCTAAAGCACTTGAACTAGTGGCTAAAATCTCCGTTGTCGGTACATCTCCAAAACCCGATCAAAGTCTTCAACCATGAGCTTTGATAGGTCCTTCGACTCCTCGACGATGCACACAAAACTCTCAAATTCATCTATCAATGATTTCAAACTCTTCTCCAACACTCGGCTGACAGGCAACGACTCTCCATTTCTGCTCTTTGTACTCCGTGGGTTCTCGTTTCCCACACTCTACAACATCCCAAACGTCGGGATCCAACATCAACTTTGTCAACTAAACAAGGAAAACACTATGTGAAAGATTAGTCATCTCTTACTCTCTGGTAAGATATTGTCCGCTTTGGGTCAAGCCCTCACAGATTTGCTTTTGGTACCACTCCAAAAGGCCTCTTTCCAATGGAGGTACCTTATGTGTATATAAACTCATGTCCATCTCTTATTTTTTCTGATGTGAGACTTTGTTTATACCCAACATCCTCCCCTCAAACAAAGGACTATTGTTCTCCACCTTCACCTCCCCTACAGCGGAAGTCTTTTCTTATCCTGGAGTACACCATGGTCATCACTTCTCTTTCATAATCCATGGTCAAACACTGAGCATCTCTTGCTCTCCACCTCTCATGATTCACTTTCAGGCTATCTGCCACTGGCCACCTGCCAAGGCTTCACCTGATCATGGAGGGATGTACTCGTCTGAGCCTGGTCATCAGACCTGAACCATGGGCTCTGATACCATTTGTAAAAAAAATGTGACCCACACAAATAATTTTACTCTTTAATTCATTGTGGGTAATTTTCATTAAACCTTGGCAACCTTTAAATAGGTGCAAATAGAGTCTTGTGTCAAGTGCAAATAATAAAAACTAACAATAAAATATCAACTAACTTTATTTTATCTCTATCAAAATCAAACCAAATATTACTAAACCCAAAACTAATAAAATAATAAATCTCTAAAATTTAAGTTTATCCTAACAAGATGAACTCATAATGGTGTGCGAAAGAAGGAACTCACGGAGAAATGAAGAGGAAGTAACGGTGGCAATGTGTGAAGATGAGAAGAACACACAATTGTGAGAAAACCTATGGCGAGAGAACACATAAGTTGTGACGACACGAGCAGTATGTCATGAACAATGATGGCAAGACCAACAAGAGCAAGGTAGAGCGGTGACAGTAGCAGCAAAGAAATGTAGTGGTGACAAAGGTTCTACAGGAAACTGACATAAGAAGAGGAAAGGTGCATCACGAGATGAATGGAAAAAGGAATGATGTCGTCAAATTGACTAAAACGAGCAATAATGACAGAATGCTAGAAGTTTAATGAGAGGGAAACTTGAGAAAAAAGAAGAGTGAAATGCAATTCGAGAAGGAGATAAGGTTCCATTAAAGTGAAAACAGTTTTAATGACAATTCTACATGTAAGTATTGGGATTCTTATAAGAATCTAGTTTGTCCAAAAAGTACACTAGATTTAATTGTAGCACAACAAAATCATATCCATAAGGATTTGGTTGAATAAACAGTGACTTATGATGTATTTGAATTTGTAATGAAATAATGGTAAAGTTTGATAGATTTGGAAATAGAAATTACTTAATGATTGATGTAGTTGATGCCTATAAGAATGTTGGGATCGAACTTGACTAATCTTCTACTACATTGTTATTGATCCAATATAAATTAAGTTCATTACTTTAGTGTTCGTGAAAGTACTTTTATGATAATTCTAAATTCATCCCTAACACTTAGAACCTAAAGTTATTATATTTAGTTTGATTCTCTAACTCCTTATTAAATGACTTCTTGCATTAAAAACATGACTCTATACTAAGCTAAAACGGCTAGATCTATTTCTAGCATCTATCAACATTAGGAAATTTTATTGAACAAAAAATTAAACAAGTTTCCACTTAATTTAAGTTGATGAAGTAAGATGGTTGATCAAGTCACCAAAACAATAATTATAAAATAAATCACCACCACATAACATATATTGATTAAATGACAATGTAGATAATAAAGAGAAGTTACATCTAATCCCAACAAGAGAGAGTCTAACTGCTCATGATGATGTATTTATATACAAGCATTTGGAGTTGTTGTCTCCTTCCATGGTTCTCCTAAAATCTATACAAAGAGTGTCTAAAATTGTCTAGAGCTAAAACTCAAAACTAACATACAAATTATAGAACAAGGTTATGTTTTTATAGAAATTAAAGTGCAACTCTAACTCCAATAATGGTGGTCGGCCTTTGTTGTTTCCTCTCTAAATATGTTTTCTTCTAACTTGAGCCTTTGGTCTAGTGGTCAATAGTAAAAATTTCCTTTCGTGAAGGGTTTTCATTAAAGTTTAGCTGTCAATTCTAGTGTTTGAAGTTTCTTTACAATGAAAGTTTTCACTTTGAGGCTTATTGCCAATATCATTACTTAGCCACAAGGGTTATATTTGAATATTTGCTTAAAACTTGTTAAATGTCAAATTGGATTTTTAACAATGGTTCAAATTATATAATTGTTGTTAAATGTCACATTGGATTTTTCCAAGGTCTTCAAATAATCATCATTTCCCCTTAATCACCACATCTTGTTTTATGATGATTTTGATTTTTCAACTATTGTAATTGATGACATGGAAATAACTTTTGCACTAGTGCATATATTAATTATAGTATCTCATTCTTTCATAAGACCAAATTATCATCTAAGAAATTATCCAATAACATTAATCTAATCAAATAACTTCACAACCAACTTAACTCATCCACATCATTCAATATCCAACAATAACAATTTCTATAATCTCAACATCCAATAAAAAAATTTCAGAATTCAATACACCTCCTTTCTCATTACTTATAAATCAAGAATCACTTACATCATCACATACATATGAAATAACATCTTTCTCTATCTCCTCACACATAATACAGCTTACCTTTTAAACAACAAGTGTTTTTCAAATATAGACATATTGCTTATGCTTGAACAATCTATAAGAAAAAAGTATGTTAGCTCTAGAATGTGGGATTAAATAGAATTTTAAAAAGCTTTAAAAAAACCTTTTTTAAAAGGCATTGTGATTAAAGAATCATGGTAATGAAACATTACAATTTTATAGGTAATGAAACATAAGCATATAACAGTACTTATTACTTACATTTTACACCAAGTCATCAGCATTGGAAAAAGTAAACTGTTTTTAAAAGCAAAAATTTCTTGATATATACTATAAATTAATTAGAGCCCATTCTGATGGACCAATTTGAACAAACTTTAAAAATAATGCTGCAAATCTAAAGATACAGACATGAACTTAAAGAATATCTATCATAAAAAAGGAAAATCTTCCATGAAAAAACAGACACCATGATATATCTTCTGAAGCTGAGGCACTGGTATCCATAAATAAGCAAAGCAAGCCTATGATATTGACATGTACGATAGCATCATGAAGAATATTTATCTGGAATTTGACCACTCATTGGCTTTGTATTTTTCTGATAATTACTAGCAGACATTTTATATTCACGGTGTGTAGTGTTTTGTTGCATGCAATGTAAAACTTTCCAAAACAACTACAAATAAGACAAAGAAGATACAGTCAAAAAATGATAGGGTTATTATATATAAGAAAAAAGTTCTGGTTGCAATTGATTTGTTGCATGTGTACGTGGCACATGCAAGGAAGAAAATCATGAAAAGGAACAAGAAATGAATAGTGAATCTCTCAAACGTTACAAGTTTTGGTTCCAGAGGTAATGAACTTGCAGACAATGAATAAGACAATGTCACTTTGCTTTTCGTGGCTGCGATGCTTGCAACCATCTTCCATGACTGGTACACACAGGGTGGAAAAATAGACTTCAAAGTAATTTTATTAAACGATGATAAATGTAAATGTTAAAAGTTTCTATATGAATTTGTTTCTATCTTATATATATAAATTTATATGTACATCTCTTATTTTATCTAATATATATAAATTTATATACATCTCTTATTTTATCTAATGTAAAACTTTGTTTATATTCAATATTTATAATATTTAAATAGAGTGTAATTTTTATTTTTCAAACCGATTTTATAGAATTGAGTTTGAGTTAAACTTAAAATCTACTTTCTCTTCTCTCTGTATCACAAGTTCTAATTAATAATTTGAAAAAGTAGGTCTATGATAATCAGTGAAGTTATTTTTTTACTTTTGGTATTGTTGAGGTGGTGTAACTCTTGTCTTCTTCCTAGTTAGATATTGAGAATCTTATCTTATGTTTTAATTTTCAATTTAGTGGTTTAAATGTTTGTTTGTTGTAACGTTGTTATCCATATCGTAATCGGATAACGATAACATGTTTAGGTTTTTTTCTCGTTTATGTGAAGAACGAAATGGTGATGTTTTCTGCAATTAACTAGAACTTAACTTTCATATTTTTCTAGACTTTATTAATATAATATTTGAAATAATAATTTAGTATTTTCTTTTTCAATTTTTTTCATCTTGTCTCTATTATTATGTCATGTAGGTTTCGGTAGCATAATAAAACTAGTGTAAAAAAATGTATTGCTCACTTTTTTTTATAATTATAAAAATAGATATAAATAATTTTTACAATTTAGTTATATATAATTTGTAGATAGTTTAATAATTAAATATTGATATGAGAGTTATCCAAATGGTTAATTTGTTTTTATGATGTTAAGTGATGTTTATTTTATGATTAACATGCTGATAAACTTTATTCAAGTGAATGTGTTGTTAAAATATGTGTTAAATTCATGAGATTATTAACTGAGTACTAAAACTGTTAAAAATAAGTTTATTATCTATGTTAATTGATTAAGTTATTTACTTAATCCATTAAAATTGTTTGGATTGTAATTCACCCCTTATGGTTGAAAATAATCATATATATATATATATATATATATATATATATATATATATATATATATATATATATTATATTGAACATATTTAGTTATTAAACTGTTTTAGCCATGTAGCTTATTTTTTTTCCCTTACATTTTTACGTAACATAGTTATATATTTTTATTTATAAAAATATTAGATAGATATATATTAAACTTTTTTATTTATTTTAAAGTGTTGGGGTTAAAATAACCATTATTAACAAATCTCTTAACTTGACTGATTGTCACTAAAATTGAAATATTTGAACAACAGTTAAGATCTTAAATAGTGTAATTAATTTTAATATTTTTCAAATTTGATTCAGCTTTAGTTTTAGTCACAATGACCGTTAATTAACTTATGTAAGTAGGAAAAAGTAATTAGTGGAGGTATTTGAAAGAGACATTGAAGTATTTGTTGAATCTAATTAACTAGATTATGAAATTATAAAATATTAGAGCTGTTAAAGTGCGTCATAATCTTGGGTTAATATGGTCTATGATTGGTTTGGGTTGGGTTGGATTTGAAAAAATTGTATTTTTTTTATGTGAGTCAGGTTTCAACCCGACTCATTTAAATTCGGTTCATTTAAACTCCGCTCATGCGGGTTGAACTCGTGGTGGACCGGGGTTAGCCCACCAACCTACCTACTTAATTTTATTCTTTTAAAATTTAATTTTAATTTTATAAAAAAATATTTATTATTTTTTTTTCTTGAAAAAATTATTTAAGTTTCTTATTTTCAAAATTAATTAAGATTTAAACCTCTTTTTGGTCCCTAAGTTATGAGCGGATGTTCAGTTTAGTCCCCGCTTTTAAAAATGTAAACCTTTCATTCCTAAGTTATAAAAAATGTATCAAATGAGTCCTTTTTTTATGTTCATGGTCAAAGTACAAAGAGCAATCTAAAGTGCTATTATTATTAAGAAACAAATTAGAACAATCTAAAGATGTAGCAGTTGTTAAGAAACAACCAAAAACAGTATTTCAAGTCATAAAAGGACTCATTTGATACATTTTTTATAACTTAGGGACCAAAGATTTACATTTTTTAAAACGGGGACTAAACTGAACATCCGCTTATAACTTAGGGACCAAAAAGAGGTTTAAACCATTAATTAAACACCCATGTAAGAGTGAAATTTGTTTAGATTTGAATTATAAAAAGTTTGTAAATTTTTTTATTTAAAAAAATTGTAATAAAGTGAATCATTGAGTGACTTCGTTTATCTACCAACTAATAGTGGGTCGAGTCGGATTTGAATTTTTCCGACTTATTAATAAATGAATTGAGTTATATTAATTCACTAAATAACTAACACATGATTAATCGAGTCAGATTAGACCGATGGATCGAGTAACCCCGTTTTCACAGTTATAAGAAATATCATTTATATGGAAATGGTTAGTCATTAGGGAAAGTATAATATGTTAAACATTTGACTAGAAAGACATACTCCGTGAATTTAAGCATTTCTCTGCGAGACATTAGAGAGACTCTCATATGATTGGCTTAAACTTGATTTTTTAAAATTTTATTAATATATGTTTTTTCAATTTGTGGCTTGTAATGTTGATTTCACATTTTTGAAAGTAAAAATAGAGAGACAATTATATTAATTTATATAGAGATAAAAAAAAAGCATTGGTTGGATTTAAGTAAATGATTTTCCAAAACAAAGAATTTTTTTTTCATTAACATCTGTATTAATATTGGTCACCGATTAAAGTTAATGCTAATCCACATTAATTTACCATCAACTTTTATATTTTAGCTTTTCTCTTCGACCGAAATAAAATAAAATAAAATTATAGCGAGAAAGCTAATTAAAACTATTGCTTTAAGGTTAAATTATTTCTGTTTTGGTTAAAATAATTAAAGTATAAAAAATCTATTAAATTTATATAAATAAAAATTTTGAAAATCTAAAATTTACATATATAATTATTAATTAAAATGTATAAAAATTTATTTTAATTAATAAAAGTATTTGTAAACATGATTTATAATTAGTATTATATGTATTAAATAAATTTAAGTTTTATTTACAAAAAGAGTAAATATTTAAAATTATTATATTATTATCTTGAAATGGAAGCACAATAAAATTGGTTTAAAAATAATTTCAGAAATATTAAATAAAAATGTTAATTTTAATAAAAATATCAGTATAATATTTATATTACACAAAAAATTATTCTAGATTTAAAAAAAAAAGACAATGTTGCTTCATTTTAATAAAAATTCGGATTGAATAATTAAATAAAAATAATATAAAAACTGAATTTAATATAAAATAACGATTCTTAGGATTGAGAATGATAATTATACCAACAATGTGGTATGACACGGCCTACTGTCATGACAAATGAACAAAGTTAAAAAAATAAAAGATTAAAAAATTAAAAAAAAAAACATAAAAACTAAGAACTGTAACATAAATCACCATTGACAAAAGTACTAATGAAAAGTACATATTTGCTTCAATTTTTTAAAAATTGAAACTTAATTGTAAAAAATATTAGAAAACCTACTTTAACTATTTTTTATGAAAATTAGAACCAAACAACTAAATAAAAAATAATGTATATTAATTAATAAAATATTTACCTTAATGTAATTTTCTCCCTTAGTCATTTTGGTTTTATAACTTATATGGATTTTGTTTTTAGTTATCAACTAAAAATAAATTATTTTTTTGTTTAATGCAGCTACAATTTCTTGTTACTTCCTTGGTTATTTTTGATTAAAAATTTGATGGTCATTTTTATTTTTAATTAAAAGTTTCATTTATCTTCGTTTTTTATAATTATATTTAATTGTTTAGAAAGTATCATCTAGAATAAGTAGTATAATGAGTTATAGTGGTTATATAATTAAAAATTGGTGTAATTTCTGCTTCCATTCTGTTTTCTCTTTGATTATTGAAAAATTGAAACCAAATATCCTATTTAGATAAAATAATTAAAAAATAATAGAAATTTTAAAAATTTTATACAACTTTCTGTCTCTCTGTTATTTGGCAATCAAAGCATAACATAATGTATGACTTCGTTTTTTTTGACAACCAAAGATTTATAAATTTATAAAATTTTTAAAATTGTCACTGTATATTATGTTTTCTTAAAAATCAAAGCATATTACGTAAATTAAAAAAAGTCAAAATATGTACTAATGTCATGGTAAAGAGTTATTCATCTTACTTCTATTTTACTTTTATCATTCACCCTTTATTTTATTTTATTTTTTATTAAATAAAAGAAACTAAATGATTAGAAAATAAATAAAAGATTGAATCTTATTTCATAGTTACTCATAGATTAACTTGATTCGTCATAGAAATAAAAATATAGACAGCTTATATTATTTCAAAAGGTTATAATGAAATCAGTATATTTTTTTGGTTTAATAGGTTCGGAGGTCCCTATATTTGGGGGTTTGTTTCAATTGGGTCCTCCTATTTTGAAAGTGATCAATTAGGTCCCTAATTTTGTCAATTTGAATCAATAAAAGTTAAATGCAATTAACGTGAAGTTTTTGAACATGTGGCACGCTGACGCTTCCACGTGACACCGTTTCAAGTGCATAGGTGGATTATAAAAGGGTGAAATCCCTTTTAATTTAGGGATTTCACCTTCAAATACACCCTTTTAATTTAGGGATTTCACCCTTTTATAATCTACCTATGCACTTGAAACGATGCCACCTGGAAGCGTCAGCGTGCCATATGTTCAAAAACTTCATGGCGTTAACTGCATTTAACAGAAAGACTTTTATTGATTCAAATTGACAAAATTAGGGACCTAATTGATCATTTCAAAAATTGGAGGACCCAATTGAAATAAACCTCCAAATATAGGGACCTCCGAACCTATTAAACCTATTTTTTTACCACTTTCAGTAGCATAACGTGTAAGGAAATGGGGATGAAAATATATCTGCAAAATTCTGGTAAAAACGAAAACAAAGAATCTTGTAATATTTTATGAGTTGCCAATAAATTTTTTCCCTAAATAGAATTAAAGAAAGTATTTAAAAAATACTTTACCACAATGATGTCGTCCATAGATCAAATGATTTCGTGGATTGAATTTTACTTGACTGTCTACGGTTCCATTGCATGTGCTTAGGGTAGAAGTTTTGTATAAATGTATCGCCATGCTATTAAGTATTTTGATTTAAGTTCTTTTCTTTCTAAGAGGTGGAATAGAATAACCCGGTTGAAGCGTAATGATCATACGTCTCTAATACATTGTATGTCCCATAATAGGTCGTCCTCTTCTACCCTTTACTGGGAGTCGATGACTATTCATANCTATTACTTTGACATCAAAGAAGAGCTCGACCCAATGCTTTATTTCTGTCCTAGTTGATCCCGATTCGACATTAAAAGTATGCATATACTCCTCGAGGAGGGTAGGGTGCAGGGCGGACGATTTCAAAACCGATTACCCATTCATTAGATAGAGAAGATTACCAAGATTTCGTGATTCGCTGTCGAACTTATTCCAATTCAATAAGAGATCTCAATATTATGCCTTAAAGAGGACTCGAACCTCCACGCTNTTTAGCACGAGATTTTGAGTCTCGCGTGTCTACCATTTCACCACCAAGGCATCTTGAAAGTGAATCGTATTCNATGAATATGATATCTATTTAGTGTGATGTATGGAATATATGACAAAGGTAGAGTGTTAGTTAAGAATTCAAGTGTGAGTTTAAGTTTCACATTAGATAGAAATAAGAAAGTAAAACATATTCCTCCTTAATTCAAGCTACTTAAACCAAATACTCCAATTTTAGATCTAAGAAACTCAAATCTCTTCCGGTTGAGGGCTTTAGTTAATAAATCAGCCAACTGTAATTCAGTTATGTAAAATTTCAGCTCAACATTACCTTGATTCACCATTTCACAAAAAAAATGATACTTAACATCTATATGTTTGCTCGCATGACTTATTGGATTCTTTGCCAAACTTATCACAGAAATGTTGTCCATCTTTAAGTCAAAAGATCTCTCAGTTTGCATCTTCAAATATTTTAAAACTTCGCATAACCATAAGCCTTGGCACATAGCACTGCAACTCGCCACATACTACGCTTCACAGCTTGACAATGCAACTATGGATTGTTTCTTTGAACTTCATCAGAAAATAGATACACCATTTATAAAAAGATGAAAGACTCATTGTCTTATCATTTTAAGTAAAAAATAATGTCAATCCTTATATTATTATTATTAGATTCAGACGTTATTAGTATTTGTGTCTTTTCGATAAACATCATATACCCATTAGTATTGGTGGAATTTAGTTTGATAGGAATATATTTACATTTTTTAGACAAAATTATTGCGTTTTCGAACTTTAAGGGAACAAAAATTCGTAGTTGTTGGATTGAGATCTGGCAAATATCTTATCCGGACCCCCAAAATCACCACACAGGTTTGTCTTCAAAACACGGACCCAGCTACAGAGAAAGACAATCTTTTAAATTGTTCAACCAAATTAGATTATGACATTTACATTATCTATGTGGTTGACATTTTTATCCATACAACAATTTTAGCTCAATTACATTTTAATTTAATTATTATTAAATCTTAAAGAGTGTTCATGAAAAGTTAAATAATTGCAACTAAAAGAATATAATTTAAATGATTTATCTTTAAGTAAAACGAATGAGATTTCAAATTAAAATTAAATTAAACTTACTAAAACAAATATTCATATTCATTAAATTAAAATATATGTATATTATTGTATAAAAATATTCTCTTATGTTAATTTTTTTAGTCCGTTATTTAATGTTTACCAAGAAATAATAAAATCTTAGAAATAAGAACGAATTTTCAGTATATTTAAATGGTATAAATTTTATTTTATAAGCTAATTTTGTAAAATTAAATTAATTTTAAACTTTATTTTTTAATAAGATATACGAGTTTTTTTATCTATTCTAACGAAAATTTATTATCTATTAAAATTTATTGTTTTAACTTGATATAATAGTACGCTCAAATTTAAATTTCTTGTGAGAAACACGTTAGAGATCTTACAATATTTAATTATAATACTTTTTATCTTTAATGATTTCTTTTTTTTCAATGAGTTTTCATAACTTCCAATTACCTTATTTATTACATTCATAAATCTAAATTACCATTTGAACTAGCCATGTTTTATTAATACTAAGTTTCCTAAACCTCATACATCTAAATCCTAAACTGAAGAAACTACTATGACATATTAAAATAAATAAATAACACCTCAAACGTTTTTTTTTTATTTCCTAAGGCCATATTCAATAAAAGTTTATGAAAGTCCTTAAGTGTGTTGATTAATGTTAGGTACCATTGTTTCAAATAATGTAGGGCTGAACATATTAATCGGGCTGTTTATACAAAGTCTGAATGTCTATATAAACAATATTGTTTGAAGAGTAGTGAATAACAACATTTAAATATAAAAAAAGATCGTATCAACAAAATAGAAAATACATACAAAATTTTAAAAAAGGAATAATATATTTTAAGTCGTTGAAGTTTGATGTAAAATTAAAAATGCTTATTGGTTGAAACTTTTAAATCTTAATTTTTATGTTTTCAAAACTTGTTCATGGTTATTATTTTTTAACGATGTTAAATTTAATTTGTGTTTTTGGGGTTTTATTATAGTTTGAAAAATGTTGTGTTATTGGAGGTACATATACGAACACCCAAAATCACCAACATAATTTTACAAACACCTTTGACAAAGGGCTTTATGGAATGTTTGATGAAATCCAAGGGTTAATGTTCACAAAGGGTTTCTTTGTTGAATGAAAAACTTGAGGTTTATGGTGAGACGCTTAAGCAGAGGTGGATTTTAGGGATTCGACGTAAATAAATGCAATTATTAAATGTCGTTTATAATTGTAATTTGACGTAAAATGATATAAAACGTCGAATGTCCCAGCATTAGACATTAAAAGGTTAGTGAATTCAATAAAAATTCATTCACTTTATCTTAGCTCGCGAGACCTTCTTCTCTTCTCAAACTTTTCTCGAAGTTTGATAACCATCACACGTAATCTTTCTTTTATTTGATACAAATGCATGTTAATTAACTACTTTATGTATGATTTTCATTTGTTTTGACCAATTATTTTCGTGTTCTTGTCCTTCATAGATGCATTTTGCTTTCTTTGCTTTCTCTCTCACAGGTGACAACACTCCGATGAACCCACTTAGTTTTCGTTTTGAAGAACTTATTTGTTGAATTGTTTGTTTTTTTTTGTTGAATTTGTTTATGGTTGTTGTTTGGTTGAACTTGTTTATTGTTTGAATGAATTTGTTTTTTGTTAGTTATTGTTGTTTGTATACTTTATAAAATAGAAAAAATTGAAATTTGTTGTTTTTCTGTTTTTCAGATATCGTAGAGTTGTAATAAAGGATCACAATTAATTAAAAAAGCTCAAAATATTCAACATTATACGCGATTTTTGTACTAGTAAAAATCAATTATATAAGATGAAGTCACCACATGTTCAACATAAATCTCTAGTTCCTCTTTCTTGTTACATCAAGAGACCTCAAATCTCTATACATCCTACTCTCTATATATATCTCAAAAACATCACATAAACTTATATTAAACACCAATTTTACAAACTTGCACATTAAAATGAATTTTATAGAACAATATTTATATGCTTTTAAAGCACTCATTTTAGGCCTTCAAAAATAAAAGGCATAAAACAAATTAATACGAATATTCCTTTACTAATATAATAAATTAATTATAAAATTAGGTTAAAGAAAAAAAGGCCCTAAAAATGCATTATTATTATTATTATATCTCTATAAAATTAATTATAACTTTCGGTTTGAGATTAAAATTTAATTAAAAAATATTATGAGTGTCGGTTAATTTTTATTTGTATTAAAAGTAATATTTAATGAGTTAAAACTTTTTTTTTTCAATAAAATATAATTTTTTATGAAAAAAATGATTAATTATTATATTATCTTATAATCGATTTTGATTTATACTTTCTTCTTGACTTCTCATCTATTGATTTTACTCATTGTCCTCCTTGCTTTATTCTATTCTAGAATTCTTCTTTCGAGAATTTTGGCATATTCCATTCTTTGAATGCCACGATGTCTGTGTGTACTAATCTTTTTATCTTTATTTCTGGTTAATATGTTTTTATTTATATTTATGTTGTTGTTCTTTTTATTATATTTGTTGAATTTGTATTAGGATTAGAAATGTGTTTATTTTGTTTGGTTTTGATTTATGGGTTTCATGATTTCACTCATTATGGGTGAATAGTAAAGATGGAATCTCCAATAAAATAAACGATGAATATAAGTTGGAATTGAAAAACGACACGAAAGTTAAATGAAGTTAATTACAAATATTTAATAAATAATTTAGCATAAAAAAAGTTTTAAGAAATTAAATAATAAACTGTATTATTAAGTTTGATTTAGACCTTTAACCCTTAAGTTGCCCCTCTTTACAATAATAGTGTATAAATTATTTTAGCATGAGGTAGAGATAAAACATGATTAAGAACATTTCCATTAAATTTTTTTAGTGCTTAAAATGAAAGAAAATTAAATGATAATACAGGAAAAGGCTTAAATATCATCAAATTTTTTTAAAAAAATTAATTAATCACTATAATAAACAATTTAGATATCAATTTATAAATTAATATTTATTGGTGTCTAAAATGATCTCTATCATAAATTAAAAAATATAATTGATTTGTAAATTAGTTACGAAATTGATATCTAACGTTAATTGTTGTGGTTTTGGCAACTAAAGAAATTAATGTCTAGTTAGTTACAATATTTTTTTATAAATATTGAAATTAATTTAAACACTAACTTTTTTTATTACAAAATTCTTGATAAGTAATGTTAGATATCAATTTATTGACTAATTGATATATTAATTATAATTTTTATTCTTAATAAAGACTGTTTTAAATACGAATAATTATTAATTTATAATTTAATATATTAATTGTTTATTATAGTGATTAATTATTTTTTATTATTAAAATTGGTTGTTATTTAAAAGTGATTTTTGTAGTAGTTGTTATCTAAAGATTGTTTTTGTAATGTTAGATTATGTAAAGCACGAAATGAAAAATTACTTTTACCGCTTGTATACGGAGAAAAAAAAATTATCGTTACTAATATATTAGATAAAAGAAAATAAATTTATAGATTAACTTACGTATAGAGTTGTCAAAACGGGTAATCCGGCTCGACCCGGCCCGGCCCACCACGGGTTGGTCACTTAGTGAGCTAACCCAACTCGGCTGATTTATTAGCGGGATAGAAAAATCTGAATCTAGCTCGAGTAAACGAGTTGGTTCACTAGCACATTTAATTACAATTTTTTTAAATAAAAAAATTACAAACTTTCTATATTCAAATTTAAACAAATTTCACTCCCAAAAAATGATGTTAAACTGAAGACAATTCAAAATAATAATAAAAAGTACAATATAATCCAAATGCCATCCAAAAACAAAAACAAAAAGCATACAAATAAGTTTCTTATATGCCATAAGTTTCATAAATAAAATAATAAATTAAAAAAAAATTAGGTAGGTGGGTTGACGGGCCAACCCGGCCCACCACGGGTTCAACCCGCATGAGCTGGGTTTAAATGAGTCAGGTTGAAATTTGACTTGCATAAAAAAATTCAATTTTTTCAAACTCAACCCGACCCAAACTCGTGGTGAACCGGGTTGACTCGCGGGTTATGACCTATCTTGAGGACTCTACTTACATATTTATAAAGAAACTATTATCTTTAAAATTTTCCTCACTTAAAAATTGTTTATAAAGAATTTTAAATATTTTATTAGCATTTACATTTATTGATCCAAAAGAAAATCCAAACATGGACAAAGTACAATACATCATTTTGAGAAGCAAACAATCTTAAATTATTGTGAAGTATACAACAACATCAACATCAATTTACCCAATATTTAAAAACTATTAAACAAAAACAATTAAGTACTCAATTACTTGGTTGAAACAAACTATCATTAACAACAATTGAAAGAGAAGTTTAACCTAGAACCTTATGCTTAATTTCTAACCAAAAAGTAAAGCATATATATTAAAAGTGTTACATCGTCTAAAAATAAGACTAATTTATAATATATAAATAGAATATAAATTTTACTATAAAAATTAATTTTATAAAGTTTAGTAAAACTTAAAAATCCATTTCTTAACGAACACACAGACGTGAAAGAATGAGCAAAGAAAATTTTAAATTATGTCCCAGTGCATAATAACATAATCTCATGGTTAGGGCATAAAATAAAATAAAAAATACCGAAAATATCCAAGGAATTGAATTTTTCACTCACACCCCAACGTACATTCTGGATATGAGATTCCTTTTGGTTATCTTCCTTTACATGTGTCAAAATGTGTCTGTAAAGTTCATCTTTTCAAATTAGTTTCAAACTTGATATTATGAATATATATATATTATCTTGATCAGATAAAATGTTCTTAATTAAGCCCGTGACACTTGTCTCCTTCAAGAAAATAATTCCAGTAGCAAAAAGACCATTTCACTCTTATGTAAAGCAGATTGATTTTCCATTGAAAAACAAAATCAATCTTTCAAATTCAAAACAAAAAGTTTGTCCACTAACTTTTGTTCAACAAATAGCCTCTTATTGGGATAATGAACTTTCTTGTGTTGTTTTCTTTGGTATTCATATGTTGAAAATGTGTTTTCTATTGAAGTGTAGAAAAAGAAAGTTAGGCTTTTTACTTGATGCATGTATGGTAGGGATGGACTGCATTTTCTTTAAAAGTTTGGATTTTAAGGGAAGCCAAATAGATTACTATTTATTTTGATTTGTGTTGTATTTTTGTTTTTTCATGATAAAAATTGCGTTCTTTGTCATGAAGGTGTTGATTTCATGATGGGATTGAGTAAGTATCAAAGAAAGGATTTCTTTTTATAAAGAGGTTTGGGTAAAAATACTTCTTATTTGCTTTACATAGAATTATGTTATGAAATAATGTAGATGTTAAATAGTGTGAGTTTTAGGAGCTTTTTATTAATGGCATCAAGTTGTTAATATTTGTTTTTTAATTCCATAACCATAACTTGAAAAGTTGTAGGCTTCCGTGGGAGTTTGGATTTGTTCTTCCATGGTCAAGGAGACTCTAGGACACTATGTGAGTAAGAGTTTGTCCCAACATAGCTGAGGATGTTGTAGAACTTTGTGTGAGTTTAAGATTGCTCTATTGTTTGAGGAAATTGTATGACTCTATGTAAATCTGAGATTGTTCCAATGGTCGGACAGACTCTAGAACTCTTCGTGATTCTAAGTTTGTTTCATTTTTTTGTGAGGAAGATAGCTCCATGAGAGTGAATGTAAATCAAATATTTGATTTATTTATTTGTTTTACTTGTTTTTCTTTTCATCATCTAAACCTTTGGATATTTGTTAAATAAACATTGACTTAGAAATTGATTTCATTTTCTAAGTTAGAACAATAAATGTGAAGGTGGAAAGAACACGAAAACAAGTTGATTTTATTTTTTAAGTTATCTATTGTGACTTTCTTTTTTAGGATTGTACTTGGTATAGTTTCATATTTTGTACTCTTAACAAACGAAGGAAATAATTATTGGAAATAGTTATTATTTTTCATATGTTTTAGGATTTTAAATACTTATTTTAGTTTAGTTTCAAAAGTAAAGTATTTGTTTATTTTGTTATGTTAGCTTACCTTAATGTTTTATAGGTGTGGCACTTACAACTATCATTATTTATTTTGAGAGCAAATAATTGTATATGTGTTGAAAAATATACACAATACTAGATTATATGATTAATATTGGATGTTTGAAATAGGAATCTTATCTTCTTCTTTTTCAATAAAGTTTATGATTGTTAAACAATTATTTTTCTTACGAATAAAATTGTATTTTAATCATGTAATTCATGTCAGCTATATAGAAATAAGAAAAAAAATGAGAAACAAAATATTGCACGTTCCATAAAAAATAAAAAAAAAACGAGAAAGTGGATTGACGCATGTCTAAAAAAAAGCAAGATATCCTACTGTAGGGGTGGGCAAATCGAACTGAACTGTACTGCACTGTTAAAAACTGAACTGAACTATAAAACAGTTCAGACAAACTGAACTGAACTGTAAAACAGTTAGACAAACTGAACTGAACTGTTTTTTGTTTTATCAAACTGAACTGAACTATACTGAATTGTACTAAATTACAGTACGAACTGAACGGAACTATTAACTGAATTGTAAACTACACTAACTGAACTATTAACT
>NC_028352.1:11678059-11689983 GCF_000741045.1 Vigna radiata var. radiata | reverse complement strand
ATATATATTATATTTTTTATTTTTATTGATAAAAAATATAAATTTTGTGATAAAAAAATTTTCTTAAAAAATTAATTATTATTTTTTTATGTGAACAATTGTTTTTATTAATATTTTATTATTAAATAAAGCTTTTTTGACAAGACGAAACTGGAACTAGAGAAGATGTAAGAGTATATACAGTTCTCACATTTAACTGAACTGTAACTGTTATAAGTTCAGTTTTCAAAAACTGAACCATAAAATAGTATACTGAACTGTTAGTAAAAGTGGATCAGATACTTTTAGTATAATATAGTACAGTTAACTGCAGTACAGTACAGTTCAGTTATTTTTGAACAGCCCTATCCTAATGTATTATCCTTCGTCAATTTTTGTTTTTAATTTATATCAAATATTACATTAATGAACTAGTGTTGTTTCATAATATTTATTACATCGATTATGTAATATCTCAATTCTAAATTTAAAATATGTCATAAATATTTTAACCGGTTTGAAATCTCGTTATTATTTCTGTATTGTATATTGTAGAGCCATCAAAATGAGTCACAACACGCGGGTCAACCCGACCCGTCATGGGTTCGGATCGGGTTGGGTTTGAAAAATACAACCCACTTATATGCGGGTCAAATTTCAACCCGACTCATTTAGACCCGGCTCATGCGGGTTGAACCCGTGGTGAGCCGGGTTAGCCCGACAACCCACCTACCTAATTTTATTTTTTTAATTTATTATTTTATTTATGAAACCCTAAAAAATAAAATACTTTCTTCACACTCACTGTGTATACCAAAAAAGTAACCTCTGCTCTCACAAATCACTTTCATTGTACTTGCTCTCATTTGACGATGCTCTCACCCTCACTTTACTAAAATTCTTCAAGGAGCAAGTAAAACACCCTTCCTTTTTTCTTTTCTTTTCTCACTTCTCTTTTTTTTTTTCAAAACCCTATAATGACAAAAATAAGGGTTTGCGAATTTGTTTTTTGTTCTGGGGGATTTGAAGACATGAAATGATTTTTTCATGTTCTGACATGCTTGTATCAGATTTTGTTCATTTTATTTAAACAATTTGAGTATACATTATTTGAACAAACTCTTTTTGATATCTTTGAATATTTGGGAAATTATGTTACAGATTAAACTATTAATTTTTTGTTGATATTGTTGAATATTGTGGATTTATCTATTCAAGATTCTAATATCGTAAATGGATAAGGAACAAAAAATGATGAATATAAAAAACTTATTTGTATGTTTTTTGTGTTTGTTTTTGGATGACGGATTATAGTGTACTTTTTATTATTATTTTGAATTGTCTTTAACATAATTTTTTGGGAGTGAAATTTGTTTAAATTTAAATTACAGAAAGTTTATATTTTTTTTTATTTCAAAAAAAATGTAATTAAATGGGTTAGTGAGCTAACCCGTTTACCCACCAACCCGTGGTGGGTCGGGCCGGGTTCAAGTTTTTCTGGCTCGCTAATAAATGAGCTGGGTTGGATTGGCTCACTAAGTGACCAACCCGTGGTGGATCGGGCCGGGTCGAGTCGGGTTACCCGTTTTGACAGCTCTAGTATATTGATTGAAATAAGTAAAAACATGCCTACAATAATAGTTTCTTTAAATAATCAAACTCAGAATACGTTTTAAAGATTGAAACTTAATTTGAGTACATTTTTGTCTAATGTTTTAGTTAATATCGAATTTGATGTGTTTTCAGTACTTACTACCATTTTTCTCGAAATTTGATATCTATTTATTTTAAAATCTTAAAATACTATATTTATGAATCCTTCTTGCTCACATGTTACATATATGATATTTATATTTAAATGGGTTAAATATGTTTTTAGTCTCTATATTTTGAGACGATTTTGGTTTTAGTCTCTATTTCAAACTAGGTACAATTTAGTCCTTCAATTTTAGAAAACTCTGGTTTTTGTCTTTTTTACCAAATTTTTTTAACTTTATTTGTTATTTTAAGCATGTTTCATTGTAGTATTTGGATTGTTTACACTCTTTGACATATTTTTGCTTCAATGTTAACTGAGAAACGCGTTTGAAAAAACAAATAAAGTTAAAATAAATTTAGTAAAAAGGACTAAAATCAGAGTTTTCTAAAATTGAAGGACTAAATTGTATTTAGTTTAAAAAAGAGACTAAAATCAAAATCGTAAGACTAAAAACATATTTAATCCTATTTAAATTCTATCAATAAAAAAATATAAGTTGTCTGAGCATTAATCTAAACAATATTAGTATAAATCTAAAAATTTTAGAAAACTATTTCTACACAGAAAAATAAGTAAAAAAAAAAAAAAAAAAAGAGTCCATCTTGACTTCTTTTTTACGATGGGACCTATCTTTAGCTTTGATATTAAATGAAAGGAAAGCGACTAAGCTTGGGAGACAACATTGTCATGTCAACTGTAAGATGGGAAATTGAGGTCAATTGTAAGAAATGTTGATAATTTATGACAAATCAGCATGTACTTTTTGTATTTTTTTCATTTTTATTAATATTTTCTCCAATTTAACTCATTTCAATTTCAAGTATAGAAGCACATTCAATTTTTTATTTCAAGCATACACTCTTATTCTTTTTTTTTTTCTTTCGAAGTTACGAATTTTGAGTAGCACCAACAAGTATAAAGTCGCATTTGGTAGGGAGATTATTCAAATTTCTTTAAAATGTATAATTTCTAAACTTATAATACATATTTTTTAAAACATTTTCATGAATATGGCATTTTTAGGAATTATTCTTTAGTTAAGTTTTTCACCAAAACTTTTCCATAGAAAATGAGTGAGAATTTAATATTTTATGGAGATAGAACTGTTTCACGATGTATATACCAAACATGTTTATGAACATAATTCCAAAATGAAAAATTAGTAAAAACTAGATTTTCTGAGCTACAAAGAGATCCTGTATGAACCACTATATATACTGATTCATTAAATACTTTTTGTATTCATTGAATACAACTTGTTGCTGCCAATACAAATCTAATTTACAACATAAAGAAAAAGGTTTGGTTAATAAAGAAAAAAATATTAACTTCATTTCTTATCTATTGAAAATAAATTTATTTGAATAAATCCATACCTTACCTTAGAAATTGAAAAGTTTAGAATTCATTTCTTTTATCAAAGGAAAAGTTGTAATCAAGTGGTTGTTATAATTTTTAAATATAATATTGTAAAATATCTATTTTTTAATATTATTAAAAATAATAATTTTTTAAGAGATAGTTTAGGTAATGGATTTGATTTACTTTTTTTACTACAAAACATCAAGTTGAGTTTTTCTCATCAGTTTTCTTCTTAGTTTCATTTTCTCTTTCTCTCTTTTTAGTTTTTTATTTCTCTCTTTCTCTTTTAAACATTATCTTAGATATAAATTTTATCAGAGTTTCTTGTTAGTTTTGTGATTCTCACATATTTTTGAAAAATTTTATTATATTATGGAGAACTTAGATAATACATCACAATCTCCCAAAAATTGATGAGATTTTGTAAGTATTATTTACTACAGTGGTATGGGTATTACGTAAATAAATGCAGATATAAGTGAAAAGTAGGTGCGTACTGATAAGCTAAGAAAGTGTGTAATAATCTTGAATTTTTTGAACTATATGATTATCACGGAAACAAGATGCGTATGGATAGCTGTTATCTAGAAGTGAGAAAAATACAGCAGTCAATTTTGGCACTATGGCGAACATTAACACAGCTCACATCCCTTTCACCCCTGTGAAACACTGTTAGGATCAGAACACCATTGATGAGCTAGTGACACCTATGTCTTTCTCTCTCTTCATTTTCTGCATATACTTACAAAAAGCTCACGAGAGCGCTTGCAAATGAATTTTCAAAAAATTAAGAGAAAAAGCTAAGAGAGCAGCTTAATTTTTTTGTTCAAAAAAAGGGCATCCACAAACTTAGAATAATGCAATACAATGAACACAGAGAAAACCCTGCAAGTAGCACACGCACACTTGCAAACGAAAAGCATAAAAACAAAACTCCGCCAAAACAAACTTGTGGCTGTGATCAAATCTCCCTATTCTCCTTCACACCACTTCCAAAAAGGGAACATCACATAAAACCATTCCATACACCATTATATGTAGCACAATTCCTTCACCTCACTCTCCTTCAGATTCAGTTCAAACCAGAATTCCCGTTACCCTTTTACCTTTTTTCCTACCCTTTTTTCAATTACATTTTCATTCCATGCACGTGAGTTAATGTTATACGTATATATGTACCCAGCTACCACTCATTGAAAAAAGGGTACGTTCATATATCTATATCTATATATAAATATACTTTTTGCTAGCATATCGTTGGAGTTTCCAATCTCGCGTAACATAGAGTGTTGATTTGGAATTGATGCTTGCCGTGGCACCTTTGAGGAGCATCAAAGATGAAAAGAACCAAAGAGAGATGGAGGCAGCAAAAACGACATCAGATGATGATGACTTTGGTGAGCTTTCTGAAGGGAACTTATTGGAGAGCATCAACTTCGACGATCTCTTCGTCGGCATCGACGTTGGCGGAGATGTCTTGCCGGACTTGGAGATGTTTGGTGAGTTTTCCGTCAGCGCCGGGGAAGAGTCATCGGAGATGAACTCATCAGGAGAGAACAGCAAGGAGGAGAATGATCGAAACTGTGTTCTGACTGTTTCAAAGAAGGAAGTAGAGGAAGACAAAAGTTCTTGTGCTGCTTCAGGTCAAGACTCGGTGTCAAACCGAGGAGAGGAGATAGTGAGCAAGAATGGTGAATCGGTGGTGGTGAATCCTGCGCCAAAAGAAAGTGGAAAAGGAAGAAAATCTTCATCGGCTCAGTTGAAGAATAATAGTAATAGTAATAATCCTCAAGGGAAGAGAAAAGTGAAGGTAGCTAGATATAGTTTGTTTGTACTTTGAACTTTATCTTCTAATTTTTTTTTCTTTCTCTATACTACTTAGGGGATTGGTTTCAGTGAATGTAGGTAATGTCATGAGACACCAGTCATGTGCAACTGAGCTAACAATTACGGTTCTGTCACTGTCTCAATTATGACTCATGACAAAGTTCCTTAGTGTAAAAAACTCACGGGCACCCTAAGGGTGTAAAGAGAGAGAAATTCAAAGTTTCAGTATTAGCATTAGAAAAGAAAAACTTAGATTCAATTCAACAAGAGCTTTTAGTAGTTTTCTTATACCAGAATCAGGGGTTTACTTGGGTATGTACTGTGTTGACTTTATATGCATTATTCTTTATCAAACAGATTACAACAACAAAAATCAAATTCAAAGTAACAAAATATGAAGAGAAAACAACAGCTAAGTTCTTTTATGAACTGCAAAATTGATAGTTAGAAGTTTTTGAGGGCTTTACAACTTTGAATTAGTCATATGGGACAGTACTATTGGTATGTGTGTGTATTTATGTTTTCCTTTTTCTGGGTTATGTGTAGGTGGATTGGACTCCAGAATTGCACAGGCGATTTGTGCAAGCTGTGGAACAGCTAGGAGTGGACAAGGCAGTGCCTTCAAGGATTTTGGAGATTATGGGAATTGATTGTTTAACTCGTCATAACATAGCAAGCCACCTTCAAGTACATCCTCCAACTTATTCTTCCCTTCTGTACTCATAATTTTTAATCTTTTTGTAAATCAACTTTCATGCTGCAGTTAATTAAGCTTAGGGTTGATTCTAAACTTGTGTGGTCAAGTTGATTCACTTATATATCTATAAGCATGTGGTATAAACCTCAATACAAGGATCTGGAGAATTCATTCAAGGAATAAGAATAGAAACAGTAAAACCTTCTCTCATGATGATGATGTTGCTTCTCCAATTCTAGATAATTTTGTGACAAGAGAAAGAAACTCTTTTCTGGTTCTTTCCTTTCTCTTTCCGTATGATATGTATGGTTGAAAGAAAACAAAGAAACGCGTTTCCTTCAAACAATTAATACACAGTTTCATTAAAAACATAAAATCTCCTATCAGAAGTTGTCTCTTAATCAATATTTTATGAACTGATATATGACATGACACACCAGTTTGTTTGCATGCAGTGGCCAAAGTTTGGACTTTTTGTTTGTCTTATGGTTCCACACATTAGATGCTTGGTTTTGAATCAATGATAATAATTGAAAAGCAGGATTCGAGAAAAGGGTATCTGAAACATACGGGTTTTTTTTTTTTTTTTTTGTGTTTGAATGCAGAAATATAGATCTCATAGGAAACACCTTCTGGCTCGTGAGGCTGAAGCAGCAAGTTGGAGTCAAAGGAGGCACATACATGGTGTTGGGAAGAGAGAGGTGAGTCCATGGCTAGCACCCACCATGGGATTCCCTCCTCCAATGACCACAATGCACCATTTTAGACCTCTACACGTGTGGGGGCACCCTTCCATGCACCATTCCTTCATGCACGTGTGGCCCAAACATCTTCCACCGTCACCACCACTCTCATGGCCATCACCTCCACCACCACAAGACCCTTCATTTTGGCACCAAACGGTTAACTCTCTCAACTTTTTCTTCCTTCTTCATTCTTTCTTTCTCTTTCTTCTCCACAACTCGTAATTATTCAAAACTTGATCTTCATTTCAATAATTATTCTGGCACATGTGCAACAGTATAAAGTAGTTTTACTTTATCAATTAATTATATATATCTGAATCGAATCGTACTACATGTTATCAATTATAAAACTTTATGAATGTATATATATACAGTGGTTTATAGTCGGATATTGTTTTATATTGTTAGTGCGTAAACATATTTTTATATGTAGAAAAATCTGTTCTCCTTTTAACCAAAAACTTACATCATCATCCATCTTTTTTTTTTTTTTTCATTATCTTTTCAAGCATGCCGTCACATAGAAATCACTTCTCTTTTGTCTCTTTGCCAACCCTTTCATTGAAAACAGTTTTATTAACAGTAGTCTTTAAGTTTGATTTGAAGATATTAAAAAAGAAAATATTTATCTCCCCTGGAAACTTATATATACAATTTATTCTAGTCTCATTTTCAAATTCAAATTATCTGTTTTGTTTTTCTCATTTGTATGATTAAAAAGCAACACCTTAGGAAAACTATTCTTTTATTAGTTTAGAAAGTTCTATTAAAATTACTTTTATTATCTAACTAGACAGAAAAGAAAACAAATATCGATAAAAAAAAATACTAATTTGAGTTTATATCGATAAAGAAAAAATAAATATATTCATAGTTCCTCTTTCTTTATTTGTCTAAGATTTCATAAATATGCCTTGAAACAGGCTCCAAATGCTCTAATACCAGGAACAGCTTGTTTCCCACAACCTCTGACACCAACGGTAACTACTCATTACAGCCTTATAATTTTGGAGCCATGCAAATTGTCTTCACCTTTAACTTTATACTCTTGAATCATTTTACGAACATTTCTACAGTATAATGTTATTGTCATATTTACTTGCAACCAGAAACACGGTATAAAATCATTGTCTCATTTTCTGGCAACCAAAACACATATACTATATTGCAGTATAATTTTGGCTCACTCACCACTGAGAAAATACAAATATCATGCAGGGTTTTGGAACTCACCATGTCCCTGGCATCCCACCCCATGCCATGTACAAAGCAGATCATACCATTGGCATCCATGGTCCTCGTCCTCTATTAGATTTTCACCCGGTAAATTTCTATCTTTTTTTCTCTTTTTTCCTTCAATGATTATGACAAACAGTTAAAAAACAATCTTACACTGTTTATCGGATGAAATTGTTAGAAGTGGATTTTAAACCTAATTCAATCTCAAGAAACCAACTTAAAAGATAAGGTTTGCACCCACCTATATACTCTAAATTGGTGTTATTTCTAGTCACGTCTAACTTTCAACATATATATAAGATGATATTAATACATGGCCTAATTTTTTTTCTTATATTTTCTTTCCCACATAAACATAAACATGTGTTTGAATGAGGAAAAGTCTATTGATTTTTTTTATCGGTAATATTAGTTGTTAGTATTTGTTATCAAAAGAAATTGAACTCAACTTTTTTTCATTTTCTCTTTCCAAATATTCTAAATTAACTTTATATGTCTAAATTGTTAGTAGGAGAGTTGAATCTCCAATCTTTTCTATCCTTCATTCTAACTAAAGTTAATTGCATTGCGTATTAGGTTTTCCTTTTAACGACTCTTATGATGAATTACATGCAACAGTTTCTTTGCTTTTTCCTTTCATTATGCTTCATCACTTGTTTTCCACAAGCATAGACATCATTGGTCTAACTATCTAACATTTGTAGGTTGGCATGGATGTGTCTGTGTGTGATTGTTCAACATAAAAAGAGTAGAACTACATAAGACTAATTACTTTTTTGTGTTCTTTTTTGTTTATCTTAATTTGCAGTCAAAGGAGTGCATAGATGCAGCTATTGGAGATGTTTTATCAAAGCCATGGCTGCCCTTACCTCTTGGACTGAAGGCTCCAGCAATTGACAGTGTGATGAGTGAATTACAGAGACAAGGGATTCCAAACATTCCACCTTCCAGTGCTTGAAACTGAGCAACGTTTGAGGGAATGTTCTTCCCTTTGGTGTCCTTTGAAGGACGCTTAACCCTAATTTGACGACTTCTCATCCATTAGATGTTGCATTCCATATATGTTACATCTAAGCTACTGTGTGAGTTAATTCATATGCTTCTTCTTTTCCTTTCAACGCCAGAAAGAAAAAAAGAAAAAACTTCAAGAACTTTTCTAATTTTCCTGAGCTATAATGCACCAGTTATAGTGCTTTCATCATGATGTTGTGATTGTAGCCATTTTGTATACGTAAGTTTTTGTAAAGGCATATTTTTCTAATAGCTTCAGCAGCTGAGAAAGTATCAATAAATTTAGTGCTTTAATCAAATGTTTTTTTTTCTATTAAAAATCTAATTAATTAAGTGTTCACTTTAGGAGGATTTCACCTTTCCTTTTTTACATCGTCCTACATTTCAGAATAAAATTGAAGAGAAAAAAAAAAGTATGTTTACCTCTCTTATTTTTTATTATGAAATATGAGATTTCAAGAATAGAAGTAAAATATATGTGAAAAAAGTTATCTTTTTTGAAAAAGGAAAAAAAAGTGTGAAAATATAAACACATTTCAAGATTTTATGTTTTAAGAAATTTAAAGACACATAAAAATGTTCTTTTCTTAAAACTACTTAAAAGTAAATAAATAATGAGAATGCTAGTAATATAATCATACAATTGAAAATAATTTAAGCCATTAATATTATAATAGTAATGTCATAAATATGATATGAATATATTTTCTTAAAATTCTTAATATTTAAGAAATTTAGAAATTGTTGTAATATCACTTTTCAGTTTCAGCTTTTTGTCGGAGTGAGTAAACCTAATATCCCTTTGAGAAGGAGTTTTCAATTCTTATGACCTGCATTTTTTTTTATAGTTGATATTTGATATTTGTGAGAAATCAAAGAGTTTTCTTTATAGCTTTTATAATTTAACTTTTTTTCATTTGAGACTTCAGTGGATTGAGGGTTTGTGATTTTGGATTTTAGAGGTGAATTATATTTTCAAACATCAAGAAAAAAAAAATACAAGCCATAAAAGGAAAGAAATAATACTGGGGTTTGATGACGTACAGGGTTAACTTATTAACTTTTTTCTTAACTTTTTTAATTATATATATATAATAACGTCAATCTTGTTAAGTTTTAATAGATTAATTAATACATTTAAGAATAATCTAAAATAATTATTATCTTTACATATTAAATTATTCTAATTATAATTAATAATTAAACTTTAATTTAGAAGGGTTTGATAATTTAAGTTATAATATTATTATATATTTATATTACTCAAGTAATACTATACAGAAAATTAATTTTATTTTAAAAAATAAATTAACTGACAGGTCGGTCTCATCCTTGTTTTTGGTTCGTCAAATTGACAAGTTAAACAGAATGAGATAAAGCAGAGAGATAAATAGATTGAAAACTCCTACCTAACTAACGAAATTTTAGTATGTTTATAATTGGTTCAAACTTGTTTTATCATACCTATTTCGTGCCTTAGCATTTAGACATAGGGTTATTTTCATTTAAATAATTGGATACTTTAATTATTTTGTATTTATACATGTAATTATATATATATATATATATATATATATATATATATATATATATATTTATTTTTTATATATCGATTTATTTATTATTAAATATTTTACAAAATTATTTTGGTGAGTAATTTTATTAGAAAGTAAACTTTAAGTTTTTGTAATTGATGTGAGACTTTCAACAAATTTTTGCATTAGAATAGTTAAAATAAATTGAAGTATATATTAAGTATTGGTGAACTTTTTTGTACATGAATAATTTTTCTTTATATGTGCACTATACTTCCAGCTATTGAGTATACTTACCTCTTCAATTTACACCACTATCATGTATTGAAAGTAAACTTTAAAAGCCAAAATAAAAAACACGAGTAACAAAAGCAATGTGGGAGGTTATTCTTTAACTTCCTAACTTTATATTTAAATGTGCTTTTAGATAATTGTTTATCCTATTTACGTCATTAGAAAATGTTTTTCCACATTTCGTATTAGAGCCGCTACCTTGGTTTTGTTCTATTTTTTTTTTATGGGTATTGAATTTTCGATTCCATAATTCCTTTTAAAATTGGATAGGAATATGACAATGCCACTTCTAAGGCTTTAGTAGTTAAATTGGTTTATTTTGGGTTTAAAACATGAAAAAAAAATGATTAAATATGTTTTTAATCCTTAAACTATCAAAAGAATTTGTTTATAGTGTCTTTTCCAAATTAAGTTGCATTTTGGTCATTGTTCATAAGGAAACCATAATTTTTCGTCCTCCAAAATTAACGACGTTAAAAATAAGCTGAGGTGGCTAACGGTGGTGTGTCACGTCATTTTTTTTACACTGGTCAATCTTTCCTAGCTCCTCTCCTTCCCTCTCTCTTCGACTCTACCACAGTCACCTCTGATGCCACCTTGAACACTTCCTCTATGATCATGAACAGCTTTTTCCTTTCCACGACTGTCCCCTAGAGCCGGATCTTGAAGTCCTTCACCTCCGCCACCGTAAAACTCAGGCCCTTGCCCTTGTTGGTATAGAACTTAATCCATCTTTTTAAAACAATTGGTATCAAGAGCTAGTTCTTGAAAGTTACTCAACATTGTTAATTTTTATTTTACAATGGATGAGGGAAATGTGCATTTTAGTGAAGTTTCTTCAATCAATAGGTCACCTATGTCTATTGAGGTGAATTATCAATTTTGAAAAATTGTAATAGTTTTATTAAATCAATTTATAGATGTATTTGGGACGCTATAACCAATGGTTCTTATATTCTAAAACAACTTGTGAATGACACTAAAAAAAAGAAAAGTCATGAATGATTTAAACCAAATCGAACAAACGAAAACACAATATGATTGCAAAGATATAAAAACATCTTAACTTTTGCATTGAATCTTGATAAAATTTTTGTATCTCTGCAACAACACTATGAAAATGTGGGACATTTTGGAGCTCACACATGTAGGAACCATAGATGTGAAAATGACAAAAAAAACATATACTTGCTTAAGAGTATGAAATGTTTAAGATACAACGCGTGTCCCTTTTAGATGTTAAGGAAAAATTCACATATATTATAAATCATCTCATTGGTTTGGAAAAAGTGTTCGAAAAGAAAGAGTTGATTGTGAAAGTCTTTAAGTGTCTTGATAGAGCTTGACAACTAAAAGTTATAACAAGTTTTAATTAAAGGATATTGAGAATCCTTCGATTCTCTTAACTGTCTCGTTAAGACAGTTCTTCACTGTTTGTTAAACAGTGGTCCGTCTTGTTAGGTTGTTAGGTTGTT
>NC_028352.1:11673251-11677894 GCF_000741045.1 Vigna radiata var. radiata | reverse complement strand
CCAGACGGAGGGTCTGGAGCTCCCTCTCTCTCTAAATCTCTGTCTACACTCATCAAATGCCACGCAGATACTAGGTATCTGCCTTTCACTCAAAGCAACGGGCCAATATGCATTGGGCCTCTGAGCTACAGTACTGGGTCCAAGTTAATATGGTATCAGAGCAGGTCTAGTACCTGCTCTACTTCCGTTGCCATCGCTGTTGTTTCTTGGACTTTCTTGGGCTGGGTTCTTGAAATCTTTCTTTTGCCACCATGGAGCATTCTGACCAAACCTTCAACCCAGCGAGTCCGTTCTATCTACACCCGGGAGAAAACCCAGGTTTGACCTGATTACCCAAGTTCTTAACGAAAACAATTATTCCTCATGGAGCAGAGCCATGAGAAGGGCTTTAGTTTCGAAAAACAAAGTTAAATTCATTGACGGGTCAATTAAAAGACCTCAGAAAAATGATGATACATACGAAGCGTGGGAAAGATGTAACGTGATGATCCTGTCATGGATGACGAAGACCCTATCTCCTCATATCGCTGAAAGCGTCATCTACGTCGAAGAAGCGAAAGAATTGTGGGACGAGCTTAAGGAGAGGTTTTCAAAAGGAGATTACTTCAAAATCTCAGATTTATTGCAAGACATACACTCAATTAAGCAAGGAGAACGTGGAGTCAGCCAGTTCTTCACTGACCTCAAGATTTTATGGGAAGAATTGGAGTCTTTGAGACCAATACCTGTCTGCACTTGTGAAATCCCATGCAGCTGTGACTTGTCCAAGGTTTCATTGAAATATAGAGAAATGGAACATGTGATTTGCTTTTTGAAGGGTTTGAATGATTCTTACAACACTGTTAAAACGCAAATTCTTTTAATGGATCCCTTACCCAATGTTAACCGTGTTTTCTCTTTGATTATCCAACAAGAAAGACAGGAAAAACAAAGTAATACAGAAACCAAAATTCTGGTTAACATGGCTGAAAGAAATAATCAGTGGAAGCCTGATCAAAGTTGGAGAAATCATGGACGTGGTACTGGAATGCGTGGACAAGGCAGAGGAAGGGGAAGAAACCCAAATTATGGAAAGCAAAGCTCTTATTGTAATAAGATGAATCACACGGTTGATGAGTGTTATTCTAAGCACGGATATCCTCCATGGTATAAGAAGGAAGATAAAAAGAGTGACTGGAGCACTTTCAATGCCTATCAAAACAACAATGATTCTGAAAGCGCCCTCAAGACTCAACATCAGACTAACAACAGCTCTAATCTCAATCTCTTCACGCCAGAACAAATGCAAAAACTTTTACAGATGATAGAAAAGATTGAAGAATCAACCATTCACAAGATTAACCAAGTTCAAAGGCAAGAAACACAGAAGAAACCAGGTAATTCTTCCTGGGTTATTGACAAGGGTGCAACAGATCATGTCACACATGATAAAGCTAACTTTACTATTTTCTACAAAATTAAACCTATCACTATTACTCTGCCAAATAAAACTGTCATCACTGCTGAATATGCTGGAACTATACATTTTACTGAAAATTTTGTCCTTTTCAATGTTCTTTACATACCCAGTTTCTGTTTTAATTTGATTTCTGTTCAGAGTCTCACCAAAGACTTAAATTGCAATCTAATATTTTCTTATGAGAATTGTCAGATAAGGCTGAATCATTCATTGAAGACGATTGGATTTGCTAAACCTTGGAATGGTCTCTATTATCTACAAGATTTCCCTAAATCAGAACAAAGAGATATTGACAAGGCTGTTTTCAATTTTAAAAGGACTGATGTTAATCTGTGGCATCATAGACTAGGTCATCCTGGACATCATGTTGTAAAACGAATATCTAAAATGTTTCCTTATGTTAAGATCAAAACTGATATTGTATGTGATACTTGCCATTTTGCCAAACAACACAAGTTACCTTTTAAGAAAAGTTTATCTGTTACTACTAAATGTTTTGAGATTATCCATTGTGATATTTGGGGGCCATTAAATATTGTTTCTGTTCATGGGCATAGATACTTTCTTAGTATAGTTGATGATTACAGCAGACACACATGGGTTTTCCTAATGAATAATAAAGGACAAACCAAAGACTTATTACAAAATTTTATTATCAAAGTGAAGAATCAGTTTAATACAATGATCAAAATCATTAGGTCTGACAATGGGCCAGAGTTTAATTGTGTAAATTTCTATAATATGCATGGAATCATACATCAAAAAAGTTGTGTTGAGACTCCAGAACAAAATTCTGTAGTCGAAAGAAAGCACCAACATATACTCAATGTTACACGCAGCCTTCTTTTTCACTCCAATATACCTAAAGTTTACTGGTCCTATGTTATTGGTCACGCTGTGTATCTGATAAATCGGTTGCCTTCACCTAGTCTTGAAAATAGGACTCCTTATGATATGCTTTATAATTTACCACCTACCTACTTAGATCTCAAAGTCTTTGGGTGCTTATGTTTTGCTTCTACACTTGAAAACAGTAGAACCAAGTTAGACCCTAGGGCTAGAAAAGGAGTTTTTTTAGGGTATAAAAATGGTGTCAAAGGGTATATTGTTCTAGATATAAGCACTAAGGAATTATTCATAAGCAGAAATGTAATATTTCATGAAGAAATATTACCTTATAAGAATTTTCAGGGCAATCAGCAAAGTACAGAGAATGAGAAGGTTGCAGATGAGTTTATCAGTGATCCTTCAAAAGACTATTACTCCATTTATGAAAACCAACATGACGAATTTGAGGATATTAATCAAGAGGAAGAACTGGACAATTTTACTACCACAAATGACAGCCAAGAAAATCACAAATACAGAAGACCAGAAAGAACCAGAAAGACTCCTGCCTATTTAGAAGACTATGTCCACCAGGTGAACCATTCCTTAACTGTGAAAAACAATTTCAAAACCCCTTATCCGATTTCTAAACTACTATGCTGTGACAATTTATCAAGAAAGCATTTAAAATACATCATGACTATCACTGGGAATAAGGAACCCCAGACTTACAATGAAGCCAAAGACAAAAAGGAATGGATAGAGGCAATGCAGAAGGAAATTAAGGCCCTACAGGATAATAACACTTGGTTCCTGACACAACTACCACCAGGAAAAACTCCTATAGGGTGTAAGTGGGTATACAAAACTAAGTATAGAGCTGATGGAAGCATTGAGAGACACAAGGCTCGGTTAGTTGCAAAAGGGTATACTCAGCAGGAAGGGATAGATTATCTTGACTCTTTCTCACCAGTTGCAAAATTAACCACTGTTAGACTCTTAATTGCTCTTGCTGCATCAAATAATTGGTTTTTACATCAATTAGACGTTGACAATGCTTTCCTTCATGGTGACCTCCATGAAGAAGTCTATATGCATCCTCCTCCAGGGCTGGGTATTCATACAAAGGGACAGGTTTGCAAATTAAATAAATCCCTATATGGCTTGAAACAAGCAAGCAGACAATGGTTTGAAAAATTATTTTCTTACGTAATTTCTGTCAACTACAAACAATCTAAATCTGATCACTCATTATTCACTAAGAAAACTGGTACTTATTTCACTGCCTTGCTTGTATATGTGGATGATATAGTGTTGGCAGGAAATTCCTTGGAAGAAATCAATTGCATCAAAGAACTCCTACATAATAGATTTCGTATAAAGAATCTTGGAGAACTCAAGTACTTCCTTGGACTTGAAGTTGCTAGATCAAAAAGGGGTATTCACTTGTGTCAGAGAAAGTATGCATTAGACATACTTGAGGAAACAGGAATGGAGGGATGCAAGCCTTCTACTACACCTTTTCTTAGAGACACAAGCCCATTATACAAATTGGATAGTCTACTTGATGATCCTGGACCCTACAGAAGACTAATAGGGAAGTTACTCTACCTTACAAATACTAGACCAGATCTATGTTATACTATCAATTTACTTAGTCAATTTATGCAATCTCCTACAGAACACCATTTTCGGGTTGCTCAACATGTTCTCAGATATATCAAATCTACAACAAGTGAAGGATTGTTCTTTGCTGCTGATTCTCCTATGCACCTAAAAGGCTTTAGTGACTCTGATTGGGCTACCTGCCCTAACACCAGAAGATCTACTATGGGTTTTTGTATCTTTCTCGGGACATCTCTTATTTCCTAGAAGTCTAAGAAACAAAAGACAGTTTCCAGATCATCTACGGAGGCTGAATACAGAGCCCTTGCTGCCGTTGTATGTGAAATACAGTGGCTCCACTACTTACTTGCAGATCTTCATATTGAAGAATCTGGAGTTCCTGCCCTATATTGCGATAACAAATCTGCTCGTCACATTGCCCATAACCAAAGCTTCCACGAACGGACCAAGCATATTGAGCTTGACTGCCATGTTGTTTGTGAAAAGATTCAGGAAGGCCTTCTTCATCTTCTCCCTGTCCGATCCGATGAGCAACTGGTTGATGTCTTCACCAAATTTCCACATCGCGTCAGCTTCAAATATATCATACCCAAGCTTGGACTGGTCAATATATACAGTCCAGCTTGAGGGGAGGGTATTGAGAATCCTTCGATTCTCTTAACTGTCTCGTTAAGACAGTTCTTCACTGTTTGTTAAACAGTGGTCCGTCTTGTTAGGTTGTTAGGTTGTT
>NC_028352.1:11660503-11672976 GCF_000741045.1 Vigna radiata var. radiata | reverse complement strand
CCAGACGGAGGGTCTGGAGCTCCCTCTCTCTCTAAATCTCTGTCTACACTCATCAAATGCCACGCAGATACTAGGTATCTGCCTTTCACTCAAAGTAACGGGCCAATATGCATTGGGCCTCTGAGCTACAGTACTGGGTCTAAGTTAATAAAGGATTTGTCTATCGTGATTCTTGTATCATTATTTGGTAAACATAGAGAGCATGAATTGGAATTGAGGCGTTGAACAAAAAGTGAGTAACAAGAAACAAATAGGTTTGGCTCCAAAATCAAATGCTCGTAGGGAAGAATAAAGTGAAAAGGAGTCTATGGAAAGAAGTGTTGGTGAGGAATTACCCTTGTTAATAAAGAAGCTTGAAGAATTTTGAATATGAGAAACTAAGAAAAGAAGCATTTTTTATGTGAGATATAATAATACAAAATTTGTTTTTATTATAGAAAGCAAAGACATAAAATGATTGATTGTCCAAATTCACAAATGAAGTATAAATATGGTCTAAAGAAGAATGAAAAACAACCCAAGAGATCATACAAAAAGTCGTAGAATATATTAACGTGAAATATTTACCTAGTATTTCATGTTGTCAAAGACAACAAACGACTTTGTTTAACATTCTTGGTCCAACAAAATTTATGATGAAACATTTATTTGTAATAAAATTTGGAGAGATATTAAAGAGAAATCATGTAAGAAAATAACTCTTACATGAAAAATTCATAACAAAGAATAATTACCTGCATCAAAGAAAAGAAAATTAAGCATAAAGAGCAATTAGGTAGCCTGCTTCGTATAAGTATTAATATATGGTAAGATTACTCATAGTCTTAATTAATCATTTGAAAAAATTTAAATATCATAATATAACTAAAAGAATAATCAGATAGAATCTTTCTTACGAAGTCACTTGCTCAGAAGAAAAACATTCATAATTATTGTTCAAGACAAATTTAATGCAAGAGATAGGCTTAATAAAATTCTACCCCATTAAAAACCTTCTAAGTGTAGTTTATTGAATTATGATTTTACCAATTACAAGGAAGATTTATATCATATAAATTATTGAAATCTTAGTTCAAATGAAACCAAAAATAAGAACTAAAATTCAAATTGATAAAAGACCTGCTCCATAGGAACAACAGAATTCTCATTGGATAAATAGAGAGAGATATCATGGTGTGGGTGGAGTTCTAGCATTCTATGAAAAATTATCCCATTTATAACCAAAAAGAATATATATATATATATATATATATATATATATATATATATATATATATTTATTATCTGTTTAGTTATATATCCATTTAAATAATATTTAAAGATATTTTAAAATTCACAAGTATCTATTAATATCTGTAAATATTTTTTTTTTTAAATATTTTATAAATTTTTAAAATGAAATTATAAATATAATTGTAGGTATAAAAATCTTTTGACATGTGAAAGATTCTTTGCTTTTGCCTTTGTTTTCCCAGACACATATATCATTGCTCTAAAGTGTGTCTGACTCTATCTAAGAGTAGAAATTGGTTGTTCCCATGGCTTCATGTTTCATTTTCAGTAGTAAATGTGTTGAACTTAGACATTTCTACAAAGCAGCATTCATACAATCTCATATTTTCATGCTTCAATCATTACATTATTAAAAAATATTCATTTTTTTTTATTTTGTTAGTCTTGTATTCATTTTCATTATGATATTATTATTTATTATAAATTAGTAAAAATTTTAAATTACAAAATAATTTATAATCAGTAAGTACTTAAAATTTTGATGGTTAATGTTAGATATTATTTTAAACTCTAATTTGTAAATTAAATATGATCTTTCATTAATAATAAAGATTAATTTAGATATTAATAATTTTTAATTTATAAAATAGTCTTTAGAAATTATAATAATAATTGTTTTTTTCTAAATTGGGTTGTTATTTTATGATTTTTATGCATTGCAAGGAAAAAAAATTTACAGAGCTAAAATTTCGTGTAAGAAAAAGTTAATGGGAATAAAATATTAAAAAAAATGCAAGGGTCAGTTTTTAAAGTAAAAATTATATATTTAAAAATGAAAAAGTAAAAAATTATTTAAACATTATTCTATACAAATAAAAAATATTTACTTAATTTAAATTTGAGTATAGTCTTGAGTTAGATTTATTAGGTCAAATTAAGTTAAGATGACATCATCTTAATTCGATCTATAGGAGTCAACATTAAATTATATATAAGTCACGCTAATATGAATGAGATCTAGATCAGGCCTATAGGTTTAACCTAAGTTATTTTGATGTGTTAAAATAAGTTAAGTCAAACTTAGTTTAAGTTGTGAGTCTATTTCAATCAAGTTAGGTCAGGTTAAGATGACTCATGTTAGGACAAGTTGTGTTGGACCCATGTTGGATAAGTCAGGTCATACTTAAGTCAGGATGAGTCAGACAGAGACCAAATAAGTCAAAGTCGATCTGAGTTCAAGATGAATAAGGTAGGGTCGAGTCTAAGTCAAGTAGGTTGATCAAGTTAGGTCTTAGTCAAGTTGGTCCCAAGTCAAGTTAAGGTTTATAGGATTCATGTTAGATTGAATCGAGTTAGATGCACCTTAAACCGAGTTGATTTGGGCAAGCGTCAAATTGAGTTAATTAGGACCCATGTTGAGCCCACATTGGGCCAAATCTTGTCAGGTCCATGTTAAAGTCAAGTTGACCCCACCTCATGTTCATTCATTTTGTTCCCACCTTAAGCCTAATCAACTCAGGCCCTTATTAAAACAAGTTGATTCAGATCTAAATTAAGTTAAGTCTAGCCAAACGCTCACCGAATCTTGAGTCAAGCGACTCACCTCAGGCCAAGTGGAGTCAGGTCTTGGTTTGGCTGAGTTGAGTTAGATCCACGTTGGGTCAACTGGAGTCAAACTCATGCTAGCTTGAATCAAGTCATTGCTAGGTTGGGTTGAGTCATGTGGGTTTGACATCAAGTCAATTAGAGTCAGACTCGTGGTAAGCTAAGTCAGACTACATCTGACGAGATTAAGTTGAGCAATGTTGAGTCAAGTCAAGTTAAGTCCATGTCAAACAAAACTTAGATCAAACCATGTTAATTATGATTGGGACAAGGTCAGCCAAGGTCAAACCCATGTCAAACATTACAAGGACAGACAAGATAGGATAAGTTACATTAGATCCTAACCTTGTAATTAAATAATACATATAAAATTTAGTTAAAGACCTATAATTAATGTAAAATGTTTAGGGATCAATCTACAATTTAAAATATTTTAAGGACTCGTATATTTCTAAAAAATATTTAAAATTTAATTGAAATCTTGTAATGAGCCAAACCTACTTTGCAATGATTAATGAGTACATTTTCAATTACACTTTGAACATTTAATTTTAGTTTTCTTGAATTATAATTAAATTTAAATTCACTGTTTTAAGTGGATTTTGTCCAATTAAGATTAATTGAGCTTTAACTAAAATCACTTTATCAAATCAATTTTTAAAGCCTTGATAAACACTACACAATCTAGATAAACAACCTTCATTACACCGTTTAGATAAATAAGTTTAATTAAAAGTTTAGTTTGTTAAACTTCACTGTATGATTTAATGAACCATCCATAAGATGAGTTTTAATTATATGATGTACTGAATAGACATCTCTTTAACATTCTAACTTGAGTTTTTAGTAATTGAAGTATAACCAAGTTAATACATTGTTTATAATTAATATAAGGGTTAAATATGTTTTTCGTCCCCCAACTATTGGTCGTTTTTGTGTTTAGTCCCTCTTTCAAACTATAGTACAATTTAGTCCTTCAACTTTAGAAAACTTTGGTATTAGTCCTTTTTACCAAATTTTTTTAACTTTATTTGTTGTTTCAAACGTGTTTCTCAATTAACATTGAAGCAAAAATATGTCAAAATGTGTAAACAATCCAAATGCTATAATGTAACATGCTTGAAACAGTAAATAAAGTTTAAAAAATTTGGTAAAAGAGACTAAAACCATAGTTTTCTAAAGTTGAAGGACTAAATTGTACTATAGTTTGAAAGAGGGACTAAACACAAAAACAGCCAATAGTTAGGGGACGAAAAACATATTTAACCCTTAATATAATAATAAATGGTATAATAGACATAGATTATGCTAGCATTTTGATTTAGGGATTTTCTAATGCCTGTGAGAAGCTAGAATTATTTTCCAAATGGAGAAATAAAATATTTTGAACATTGAAAAGTTAAGTTGATTCATGGCAAACTGTAGATGTTTCATCTTCTATAGTTAGATTTATAATTTTTGAACTACTAAAATGTCTACTCTATTAAACTAATAGATGTTCAATGTGTTGACCATATCCTGTCAAAAATATGGTCAACACATTAACTCGTCTGAACATTGATTTGTCTCATTTGTATACATAAGACTTGTCTAAGAGTTGAATCAAAGACTCATTTCATGTATGGACCATAGATTCATTTGATTTTTATGGATCATTGGGCCATTTGATTTGTGGATAATTGGATCATCTTATGCTTTGAAGGTTCATGAAGTCGTTCATTATGTAGGATCTTTTATAACAAAAACTATTACTTTGGAGTATCTTTTATGTTAGACCTTTTGCAACAAAATAGGTTATTGTAGATCGTTTGTCGCACTAAAATATTTCCAATAGAAATGGTTACCTTGGATCATTGGACTTCCTTTTACTGTGCTGAACTTTTCGACCAATATTAAGTTCAACAACTTATTCTTTTATATCAACTATGAAATATATTCAATTAAAATTATGATAAAAGAATAATAATAAAGAAAAGTATTTAAATATATAATATAATAAACTAATAATTATAATAATATTATAAAAAATAAAAACATTATTTATAAATATTTTTATATAAAATGAACTCTTATAAATTTACAATTCAAATTTATATGAAGTGAGAGTTTCGTAAACCGTGAGCTTCCATAAACTCTCAAGTTTCACAATCTATATATATATATATATATATATATTCAATAGTCAAGTTCACCCATTTGAACATAAGTGTATTTCGATTATTTATTCCTCATTCTCTATGTCTTTTTAGGATCTAGTCTTTTGTTCCATCATCAAATATAATCATTTTAAACTCTTAGTGCAAGCAAATTAATAATACAACTTAAAATAGTTCGATTTCAGATCAATTAACTACTGGAGGTCATCAATTTTGGATTTTGCAAATTTTAAAACAAAACATTTAAGTAAATATATGTTTGCCTGTAATTTACATAACATGGGACAAAACAAACCCTATATGCCACATATGAAACACCATAAAACATTCTAGCAAGTTTAATTGTGTTTTCGATAAGATTACATCAGAAAAAGAATAAATGAGATTGCATGTCGAAAAGTGACAAAGTAAACAAAACAAATTCAACAAATCTCATGCATTAGAGTACAAGATTGCTTAATGAGGGCATCTCTATTGAAAATTTTCACTCAAGTGACGTGCTATGAAAAAACCCTGCAATATATAAAAGCTACCACATCAAGATCGAATTAGTTAGTAATATTATCTGAATTTCTTGTTTGAATTGGGCATTTAGATTTATTCAACAATCACCCAACAGTCCATCGCTGTCAACTTTACAAGGTAACAAAGTAATCCATAAATAAATGAAAGTGTAACAGGAAATGCATGAAAAATATTGCTAATAAAAAGATAAAATCTAATGGCAAGATCAGAACCATACCACAATAAATTAATCCTCCTCCATTGGTACATCTGGAATGTCAAATCTATCCTCTTCAATAGTCTTGTTTATCACAAATACTGGACTGGGTATCGGTTGTGAAGGAAAGAGAAGGCAACCGCAATATTTATCAAAATCATAATTGAGCTAGTTCCAAGTTAGAATTAGACATGCTACAAGATGAATGCCAGTTGCTGTAACTAATCAACAATTTCTTGCTCGTAAATTAGTGTAATTCAGAAATTTAANAAAAAAAAAAAAAGACACAATCTTCTGTCAGTTAGGTATTTCGGCTGTCATGTCATGTCAATTACTATAGTATCAGCATATTTCTTCCTGAATTTCTGCTAAATTAAATGCCTTGAATGTTTACAGGGCTGAATAGTTGACACAAAAATTTAAGATATTAACAATCAGCAGGGGAACCTGAATTTATTATAGCAAAATTGCATTTAAAGCTTCTTCGTATTAGTTAGTAATATTATCTGAATTTCTTGTTTCTAGCCACGTCAATACACTGAAGCTAACATGCAACTCAGACTTCATCATGAAGCCTTCCTAGATCATACGTGAGTTACTATAGATACCATGTCATGCATCAACCTTAGGAAAGACAAGTATGGGTAGGAAGGTGGAAAATGTAAAGGATATAAATTGACATAAGGTCTTCCTCCTTTTCACCTCGGTTGCGGCTGTGTTCTAGCTCTCTATGGATTTCTGGTGTAACCTGCAGTAGGAGGAAACAAAATCAATCGCAGCCAGCAATTTGAAACAGAAGAGAAGCAACCCATTAGATTTNATGCTCTCACCAATTTATGCTTCTGCTTTTCCAGTAGATCCCTTAATCCATCCTTATCTTCCTTTTGCAACTCATTCTTATACCTGAAATATCATACAAAATCAACTTAAAATTAAAAAGGGGTCAGGAAAATTAACCATTACTGTATTTCATGTTACGCTAATTATAAGTACTATTGGTTGATGATATAGGAATTATACCAGAATTCACTTTCTCTGCTCTAACAGTTTGTTTGTCTTGGATGATTTAGGGAGGATAACGGATATTTCTTGTGTTTGTAAGAAATTAAGTATTAAGTATTTGAACAAAAAACATGTAGAGCCACCATTGGGAACACCATTGCAGTGTTTGCCCAAAGTTGAGAGAAAGATGAGAGGTTTTGGAGTTAGAGTGGGCCAAGTATTTGCAAAAGTGAAAAAAAAAGGGTCATGTTGACTAGAAACATAACCAAATTATAATATACATAATACATACATACATAAATATATATATATATATATATATATATATATATATACACACACACACACACACACACACACACACACACACACACACACACATATACACACACACACAAGTGAATGCAATCATTATTTAACAAATCAATTTTGTTTGATTAAGTTTAAGGTTCTCTGTCTAAAAAAAGAAACGGATAATATGTAACATGGACTGGGAGAGGTTATTATCAGTTTTATCCTTAAAGAAAAATCAAATCTGGGCTGGGAGGTTATATAGCAAATTCCCCTACTTTAGTGAAAAACAGATCTGAAATTCAAAACACCACCATTTTGGGACATCTTCTCCAGCCCCTTGGGTTACATGGAGTCACACCAAAATGGCATGATTGCACACCAGTCTAGACACGAAAGGCATCACTATGGCTACAACACGACCCACAATTATTGTTGGTGGTCGCCCTGCTCAGTACCTGTACTATCGCATGCTATTGAGTACTCTGCTAAGGAAGAGGACCCTTCTATAGAAATCCTTATTCTCCATATCCATTTCCTTTCTTCTATCCTTTGTTAATTCAACACATACAACTTCAACGTTGACTTTTTATTAGTTACTGCTCTATCACGATTATTGTGGAGGTTGACTAGAAACATAATCTAATTATACTATATAAGCAAATGCAAACTTCGCTTTAAAAACTAGTTTTGTAAGGTTAAATTAAGCCTAAATTCAATTCCTAATATGATATCAAAATCTATCCTAAAAAAGTTTGTTGAACCTATAGTGTTCCACCCTATCAAACCACCCACAAATATATAGTCTTGCGCTCAAATTATTGTGTCCCTAACATATGAAGGTGTGTTGGAAATATCACATCCACAGGAAATATGACCAATCTATAATATATAAATGAATGTAAATATCATCTTACAAATCAGTTTTGTACGCTTGAGTTACCCTTAAAATCACTTTATAAAAACCATATTAGAGCAGCATTAAAAATAAAAGTAAAAGGTTAATCACTGACCTCTGCACAAAAGCAAGAAGTGACTGGTGCCATATGACAGGCATTATCCTGGTTTCATTCAAAAATCTCATAAAATGAGCAACAACTGCATCAACAACACGATATGGCAAAGCATATTTTTTCTCCAGAAGAAGCTTTATGAAATAGCTGCAAATATTGTAAGGGTAAGTGTGTATTAAACATTGAAGGGAAACAAATTAAAGGAAGTTTCATCAAAATGACTAATGGTTCACTATTTCTGTAAAATATAAACTCAACTCATAAGAAATTTCATAAACTGTATTTTCATAATTATACTTTATTAAAAAAAATAATGCAGTATTAAATACCTTGTGGTGCCGCAATACTCCATTCGAGAAAGCTTCAATAGAGCAACACTGCATATACATCCAAGTATTTGGATACATCAGACATTGCATATGACTCAAATAATTCAAACTAATACTTTCACTTTCAACATGAGATAGCATACATGCAGCATGTATTAGTTTCATTATGTCAAAATGCCTCATACACTAAGGTAGACTGCCAGCTCGGCAGAGTTAGCTACAGCTGTAACAGTTGTAACATAACTGTAAGAGCTTGCAATACAAACCTGATTTCTTAGATTAGAGATTCAGAATATAAATAACACAAATTTCTAGTTTCTCTAAAATACTTTAAATCTCATAAATCTTTAACATGAACCATGGTTTTAAATCCTAGATTGTGCCATCAGTCAACAAAAACACTATAGTTTTTATCGGGTAATGGTACCAAGGAGATGTGTTTAAAATCCTTCTGTTATATTAGTAGTGCTTAAGAGAGAAAGGCCTGGAAAACCAAGTAAACACTTAAGTTATTTTATTGGATAATAATAACAAGGAGAAATGCTAAAATCTTTACACAGCAAGAGAAATCCATTCCTACATCATCTCTCCAAAATACTAAAGGCTATGTCCCATAAACTATTGTCCAAGAAAGTGACTCCCAACCACTATGGTATAGATCTCAGTGAACTTCGAATAATACGTTATACACCTAAATTTCAATTAGACAAAGTTAACATACCTTGAATGAAGTGGAGGAATAGAAACCTTTTCTATAATGCTTCCAACAATGACTGCTTCCCTGAGAGTGCATGTGCGTGACTGTACATGAAGAAAATTGTCAAACATTGCAACAAAACTTTTGTTGAGACTATACACAGTTGGGGTAAACTGGAATTAAAAAGATTTGATTTCATTTCAGTCAATAAATTCAAATTATTAAAATCGCCAAAGAAAGCATAAATAAATAAATAAATAAAAAGATCATTTAATTTGAGAGAAATGAGCAAATTCTCAACATATGTGCAAACTATAATATAAAGATTCTGCTTTCCTCACAACCAAAGAGGCACTTTCTATCTGTCAAGTTACCGTGATAGAACTTATATATCATTCACAATACACCACAATCATGCTATTCTGTATTTTCTATTTTCCACACAGAATTCATGGTTAATTTCCCCCTCTTTCTTCTAGTAATTATGACAAAGAACTTCAAATGCTGGTCACATCATCAAAGGATATGTAATATGTAATTCGATGAAAAATTATGTACAATAGTTTAAGAATTAACAGAAATCCACAAATACAACTTGAGAAAATATCCACCAATGATTAATTTGAAATATCAAAACAAGCATATACACTAGCAAATACCTCACATAGGGGAAACAGTATTCCCTTAAAGAATGCAGCAGGTTTGTACAATGCCTTTTTCAGAGTTTGGTATAAGGCAAAATGCAACCGTTTATTCTTCCGTATATCTTCTCTCACTCTTGGAAGCAACACAAGCTTGTAGAAGCGTTCTGCCTTTTTTGCACCAAAATTAGAAGCAAAAATCCTAGTGGCTTGGTAAAGAGCATTTGGAGACCAGTTCTCAGGTTCAGTTGTATACAGGACCTCCTCCCAAAGTTGCATAGAGGGTATGTGTTTAAATGCCTTGGGTATTTTGCCTATTGTATATTTACTGAGATGGGTCCCAACCCTACCAATAGGAAAGAAGGCAAGCAGAAGTTAAGTTGAGGAGAAGAGCTGAAAACTACATTGAACCAGCTAAATAACCTGACAGAGAAGAAATCATTAATACAATTTACATATTGATAATAGAACTGAATAGGAAGCTATACATACCCCTTGTATATGTCAATTATGGATTTATCCAATTTTGGGACAGGTCGCATTTCTGCAGACAAAAACATTATATGTCAAAAGTGAGAATAATACCTCCAAGCAGACAGAGAAAACATGCTAAAAACACTCAACACCAAAACCAAAATGAAAGAAAGCATGAGCAAAATAAAATGCAGTCAAGTATTGCCTGAAGCAACAGAAGAATCCTTTTCTTTTATTCTTTGGACAATGAGGTCTGCCAGTGTTTTCTGCTGACCAGCATCTTTTGATAAAAATGCTTCCATTAGTTTCTCATCCTCCTCATTAATTTCCTCCTGAATTTCAAAAAATGATCACATATTAACATAAAATCACCCACATCACAATAATGAGGGAAAATAATTGAAATGAAAAAAATTCACTCGATCCAAAACTGTTCACTGATAGAAAACAAAAATTGCTAATAGCTTTTACTCTCTACGTCTCAAAATCTAAGCCTAATTCTAAACCCTAATTCATACATTTAGTCCAGCCAAACATTTCTGAACCTCCTCTTCAATTACACAGTTACAAATTGTCACCTTATTTCTTTTCTTCTATAAAAATCAGATTTACTAACAGACTCTAAAGGTACCGAGTTCACATCTATGAAGAACCAAAAAAATAAACCCCATATTACCCTACTTGAAAAATCTTCCATAATCTACAATGTTCGGATAAGTGAAGAAAATAAAAAGACAAAAAATGAGCTTATTTAGTAAGTTAAAATCAACTCAAGTCCTAAGTAACATTTACTTGTATAGATACCTTTTTATCTTACTACTTGAAAGCATAGTTTCGAAGTGTTCCTTAGTAAGAACTTTCTCTTCTGAAAAAAAAAAAAAAAATATGAAGAAAACAATAAAATTGACATCTACACAAATTAAAATTGTGCGAACAAGTTATGTGACAGAACTTCTATAAAGTAATTCATAGACAACTAGAATTAAATGGTGAAGTAAATTCCATTTTTGTTTCATGGTTTTCTCTATGGGATGTCCATAAGGAAAAGTTTGTTCCAATGGGACTGAAATAAGTGTGTTAGCATGGTTCTGAAAATTCTTATTCAGGACAGGACCTATAGTGCCTGAAAAATATAAAGTGAAAGTCATTTGGCAAAGCCAATGGTTAACCAAGGATTAAAAAAAGGAAAGAGCGTTCATAGTTTTTTGGCAGTTTAATGAAAAAAAGTCATAAAGGAGAGAGTAAAGGTGAGAGATCAACTCACTTCATATCCGGCGAATTGGCTCTGCGTTTCAGAGAAGCCGGCAAATTCATCGATATCGTCTCCATCTACTTCCTCCGCCTTGGGAATCTCTTCGAAGAAAGTGGCGGCGTTGTCATTCACCGCCTCATCTTCCTCCTTTTGCTGCAGCAGAGCCTCCTTCATGATCTTCGAGCTGATTTTGGAAGCAATGAGTTTCTCTTCCTGCTGGTACTGCTTCGGCGCTTTCGAACGCTTCTTAGTCTTCGCACGGTCGGCGCCATACGGATCAAAGGGTTCCAGGTTCTGAATCCGCTCCTTCCTCTTCGCCATTCTTTGCTGCAATTACTGAAAGAAGAACTTGGATAAGGGAAGTTCACGGAGTAGCAGCTGCTGCCTCTCTTTTGCTATGGCCGGAAATGAGAGGTTTAAGAGAAGAGGGTTTTCTGTATCCGCAGCTGTCTCCCCATAGGGGTGGGCAAACTGTACTGTAAACCAATTCAGTTAACTATAAAATAGTTCAAATAAACTGGACTGCACTAAAAAATAGTTCACAAAAACTCAACTGGACTATTTTTTAGTCCACTTAAGTGCAATACAGTTTAGTAAACTATTTTTTAAATTCACAGTTTAGTTAATTATTGAAAACAGTTTATAATTAAAGCTAGATGATACATAACAAGATGAAAACAGTTCTCAATTAAAGCTAAACAAATATTTCTCAATTCACCTGGACAAATTAGAGACAATTACAGATTTTTCTACTAAAGGGAGTTTCTTAAACTGAGACTGAGATTCATCAAGTTCAAACCCAAGAATAGCACACCCAAATGCTTCTAGAGATACCCGGACTAGAAAATCATCAAGCCATGAGGCAGCTGGCTTGGCAATATAACTTGTCTGATACTAGGGTCGCTTTAGCAATCTACAAGGTAAAGAAACGTCATCCATTAAAGGGAGTATGCAAGTTATCACATGTAGGAAAAGATCAACAATTACTTTAGCACACAAGTAGATTGATAGGCAATTGATAAGAAATTGTAAACCACAATCCTGAAAACTGATGGTTGG
>NC_028352.1:11629621-11660338 GCF_000741045.1 Vigna radiata var. radiata | reverse complement strand
TTTTATCTAATAATCATTTGAATTGGAGATAACGGAAACATGGGAGTGACAACACTCGTTCTCATTAATGGAATATCAACCACAGCATATGTTTTTATCCAGACATCAATCCTGATCAACAACAAGTTCTAGAAACACCTACGTAGCATTTGGTGCACGAACAAAACAAAAATGGAATATCCTATTCTGTTATGTACACTTTTAAACAAAAATGTAATATTTTCTAACCTTAAGTTGTCATAAAATATTTTTAAACGACCCAAATATGAAATATGAAATAGCTAAAGGAGAACTGTTCTCAAGAATCTTCGATGGTGGTAGAACCTTCGACAGTTCGGCGACGGCAGAGTGCGGCAAAGCCTTGGATAGTTCGGCGACGAGTGCAGCAAAGCCTTTGACAGCAGCGAGCCTTCGACGGCGGCGAGCCTTCGACGGCGGTGAGCCTTCGACGACGGTGAGCCTTCGACGGTGACAAGCCTTCGACAGCGAGAACCTTCTACGGCAACAAGACTTCAAGGGCGGCGAGTCTTCAAAAGTAAAGAGGCTTTGACACAGTGAGAAAGGTATGCCGCTGTATATGGTACACCGAAGTATGCTCCTAGGTGCCTTTGATCCGCCTCTGGAGCACGAGGTCGTTTTCATAAAAAAAAAAAAAAAAGGCTATCGTTTGGGAAAGATATATTTTAAAAAAGATAATTTTTATGTACATTTTTTTTTAAAAAAAAATAATATTAAGTTTTTCTGAAACAATGAATACTTTAATTTCAGATTTACTAACTTTTATTATTACAATTATTATATTATTTTAAATTTTAAACAAATGAAATATATAAATGTTGTGAGTTAAATAAAATAAAAAATTGTTAAAATTTTCGAATAAATTTCTTTTATTTTTTTGAATCCGATTAAAGTTGAAGTGAAGTAGTTAATTTTAATTTAGTGCTAAATAGAAAATAAGCATCTTTCTTAGTTCCAATGTAATTACATGTATTCTAAATACGTTGGAAAATATTAATATCTACGTCCACACAATTAAAAATATATGGTATAAATAAATTGCGTATTTTGAATCTACGAATAATCTTATTATGTATATATTTTAGTTAAGTTTTTAGTTCAATAAACATAGCACGTAGAGCTGTCAAAACGAATACCCGACTCAACCCAGCCCGGCCCACCACGGGTTGGTCACTTAGTGAGCCAATCCAACTCGGCTCATTTATTAGCGAGTCAGAAAAATTTGAATCCGATCCGACCCACCACGGGTTGGTGGGTAAACGGGTTGACTCACTATCCTATTTAATTATATTTTTTTTAAATAAAAAATACAAACTTTCTATAATTTAAATTTAAACAAATTTCACTCCTAAAAAATTATGTTAAAGACCAATTCCGACAATCAATAAAAAATATTAGTAAGAAAAAGAGAATCAATACTCAAAAACATCAACAAAAAATTAATAGTTTAATATGTAACATAAATTCCTAAATTCAAAAATATCAAAAAGAGTTTGTTCAAATAATGTATACTTAAATTGTTTAAATAAAATGAACAAAATCTGATACAAGCATGTCAGAACATGAAAAAAATCAATTCATGTCGTCAAATCCCCCAAAACAAAAAACAAATTCGCAAACCCCTATTTTTGTCATTATAGGGTTTTTGAAAAAAAAAAAGAAAAAGAAGTGAGAAAACAAAAATGTGGAGAAAAGAGAAGAAAAAAGGAAGGGTGTTTTACCTGCTCCTTGAAGAATTTCAATGGAGTGAGGGTCAGAGCACCGTCAAATGAGAGAAGTACCGTGAGAGTGATTTGTGAGAGCAGAGGTTACTTTTTTGGTATACATAATGAGTGAAGATAGTATTTTATTTTTTAGGGTTTCATAAATAAAATAATAAATTAAAAAAATAAAATTAGGTAGGTGGGTTGGTGGGTCAACCCGGCTCACCACGGGTTCAACCCGCATGAGCCGGGTCTAAATAAGCCGGGTTGAAATCTGACCCGCACATAAGTGAGTTGTATTTTTCAAACCCAACCCGGCCCGAACCCGTGACGGGCCGGGTTGACTCGCGGGTTGTGACCCATTTTGACGGCTCTAATAGCACGGTTGTAAGATATTTTGTAATCTATTAAAAGTAATATTTGATATAAGTTTTAAAATAATCATTGAAGGTAAAAATAATTATTATATAATTAGACAAATTATTTTTAATCAAATACAATACAACTTCTAGTACCATGATAAACTTAATTAATTATGTAATTTATTTTTCCAAAGCTAAAGTCAAACACAAATTACAATCATTTGAATATGATTTTTTTCCTGATTTGCTTTTGATGAAATTTGTTCTGTGTTTTTATATGGCTATGGTGGATTTGGCGCAGTCACCTATGTTTATTTGCAAGAATTAGAGGTTCTGCCTCTTAGGATTTGTTATTTTGAGGTGATCTGGGAGAGATGATTTAAGTGAATTTGAGGGTAATTTTTTTATTGTTTTTTTAGTGGATTTGTGGGTAATTGAGAATAGATTTGAAAGTAAAGTTTGTGAGAATTAGTGTGAGATTTGATTGATGTGACAAATTTAAAAAGTTTTATTTAATTGGTAGAAATTAAATATTACTAAAATATCCCTAGTTATTAAAGCAATATAAAATGTTATTTGTTAATTTTAATTGTAAAAATATTTATAAAAAGTAAAAAATTAACATTAATAATTAAAATTAATTTTAATATTGTACAAAAATTTTATTTTAGTAAAATAAATTTATTTTTAATTGTAATATTTTTGTAATATTATTTATTACGTATAATTTTATTTGTTATTAAGTAAAATTGAATATTTTTAAAGAAGTATATCAAAATGTATTAAATTTTTTCCTCTCAATAGTTTATTTTCATTAATCCAATATATATGAATAAATTTTAATTTGTTGTTGTAATTTTTATAATTTAAAATAAAATTAAATATAAAAAAGTCCGAATTTGACAAGTATGGTTAAAATAAAATAAGTCAAAATAACATGCAATAGTTTTAAACTTTAAAATACATAAGAATCAACCACTTAATTCTTTAAAATAATTTAAATATTTTTAAAAAGGTAAAAGTTTTTTATTATATTTTGTGAAGTTGAGCTTGAATTTGGTTAAAGCTTGGAAATGAATATATGGTTGGCAGCGATATCTTCACAACACTTTTATTACAACGTTTTAATCACGTCACATGTCAGTGTTGGATTGGCCTATTTAATTTAATTTTTTTAATTTGAAAACTGATTTGTAAAAGGTGAGTTTTTGTTATTCCGAAACTGCCCTGGTTCATTTTTCGTAATGTTTTTATCTGGAAGCACCGTGTTTCTCTCCATTTTAGATTTTGTTTTTGGTTTGAAGCGGTCTCTCTCTCCATAGTAGCTTTTCGTTGTCGCAGTCTTTGTACTTGGAAGCGTTGCCTTTCTCTACATTTTAGGTTTTGTTTTTGCTTTGAAGCGTTATGTCCCTCCATTCGAGTTCTTCGTTCTGGTTTGAAGGTGTTGTATTAACTGTGTTAATTTTTTGAAGGTGAGGAAGTGGTGAGCAATCTCTGTGGACTTTGAGAGATTTCCTTCGTGGTTGGGTTTCGCTTTTCAGTTCGACATTACGCTTGGATGTCGTTGGGTGTGTATTTAGTGGAACTTGTTACCTTTTTTATGTCATAGCTTCCTCATGTGACATTGAGTCTTCGAACAAGGTATGAACATTATCCTTGTTGCGTATTGTTATTTAGGTTATGGGTTATGATATTTGTTGTTCGTCATTTTGGTTTTGGGGGTTGTGATTTTTGGTTATTTGGTTTTGTGTGTTTGGATTTATGTTGGTTATTTGTATGGAAAAAAGTTTAATATTATTTTTTTTTGCAGGTGGTTACAGTACGCCTTGTAAAGATGATGATTTTTACAATGATTTTGCATGCGAGGGAGGAATTTACAGCCATGAAAGTGTTAAGAAGGAAGGACAACGTCGAAAGCGTTACAAAAGCAAAGCTTGTAGAACTCCCTACACAGGATATAGTCCCAAATTTTTAGATAATTAATTATGTAATTTATTACTAGTGTAGTATTTGGTAATTGTTAACTATGGATAACTGTATTTTGATTGAAAATTTGAGTTGATTGGAAATTTCAATTGATTGAACATAAAGAAAGTGGTTATTGGAAAGTTGAGTTGATTGTTCATTACCTGTATTTTTTGGTTGTCTTATTTAATTTTGATCAATTAAGTTATAAAAATTTCCACCATTGGTGAGGCCTCTATTAAGGTCTATGTTAAGGGAAGAGGAAGTAGAGTTGTGGGTGGGGTGGGATGTGACTTGCTGAAGCAATTGCACTGCCCAGGTGCTGTTGTAATCGCTTACAATGACACTGTAAGCAATTACCAGTACCAGAAGAAATTTTGTACCAAAACTGCATGCGTGCTCCCATGAAATTCCAAAGTGGCTCCTTAACATGCCTTGCTGCAGTGTTTGTCAATGTGTTTTGTCTTGGTTAAACCTGATTGCCATGGGGTGAAGGTTTATGTTAAGGGCAGAGGTAGTAAAGTTGTTTGTGGAGTGGGATGTGACTTGCTGCAGCAATTGCACTGCCCAGGTGTTGTTCTAATCGCTAACAACGACACTGCAAGCGATTACCAATACCAAAAGACAATTTGTACAAAAACTTCATGCATGCTCCCCAGAAATTCCAAAGTTCCCTAACATGCCTAGCTGTAGTGCTTGTCAATGTGTTTTGTCTTGGTTAAGCCTGATTGTCATGGGGTGAAGGTCTATGTTAAGGGAAGAGGAAGTAGAGTTGTTTGTGGGGTGGGATGTGACTTGCTGCAGCAATTGCACTGCCCAAGTGCTGTTGTAATCGCTTACAATGACACTGTAAGCGATTACCAGTACCAGAAGACAATTTGTACCAAAACTTCATGCGTGCTCCCCAGAAATTCCAAAGTGGCTCCCTAACATGCCTTGTTGCAGTGTTTGTCAATGTGTTTTGTCTTGGTTAAGCCTGATTGCCTTGGGGTGAAGGTTTATGTTAAGGACAGAGGTAGTAGAGTTGTTTATGGGGTGAGAAGTGACTTGTTGCAGCAATTGCACTGCCCAGGTGCTATTGTAATCGCTTTAAATGACACTGTAAGCGATTACCCGTACCAAAAGACAATTTGTACCAAAACTTCATGCATGCTCCCCAGAAATTCCAAAGTGGCTCCCAAACATGCCTAGTTGCAGTGTTTGTCAATGTGTTTTGTCTTGGTTAAGCCTGATTGCCATGGGGTGAAGGTCTATGTTAAGGGAAGAGGAAGTAGAGTTGTTTGTGGGGTGGGATGTGACTTGCTGCAGCAATTGCACTGTCTAGGTGCTGTTGTAATCGCTTACAATGACACTGTAAGAGATTACCAGTACCAGAATACAATTTTTACCAAAACTTCATGCATGCTCCCCATTAAATTCCAAAGTGGCTCCCTAACATGCCTTGTTGTAGTGTTTGTCAATGTGTTTTGTCTTGGTTAAACCTGATTGTCATGGGGTGAAGGTTTATGTTAAGGGCAGAGGTAGTAGAGTTGTTTATGGGCTAGGATGTGACTTGCTGCAGGAATTGTAGTGCCCATGTGCTGTTGTAATCGCTTACAACGACACTGTAAGCGATTACCAGTACCAAAAGACAATTTGTACCAAAACTTAATGCATGCTCCCTAGAAATTCCAAAGTTCCCTAACATGCCTTGCTGCAGTGTTTGTCAATGTGTTTTGACTTGGTTAAGCCTGGTTGCCATGGGGTGAAGGTTTATGTTAAGGGAAGAGGAAGTAGAGTTGTTTGTGGGGTGGGATGTGACTTGTTGCAGCAATTGCACTGCCCAGGTGTTGTTGTAATCGCTTACAATGACACTGTAAGCGATTACCAGTACCAGAAGACAATTTGTACCAAAACTTCATGCGTGCTCCCCAGAAATTCCAAAGTGGCTCCCTGACATGCCTTGCTGCAGTGTTTGTCAATGTGTTTTGTCTTGGTTAAGCTTGATTGCCTTGGGGTGAAGGTTTATGTTAAGGGCAAAGATAGTAGAGTTGTTTGTGGGGTGAGAAGTGACTTGCTGTAACAATTGCACTGCCAAGGTGTTGGTTTAATCGCTTACAATGACACTTTAAGCGGTTACCCGTACCAAAAGACAATTTGTACCAAAACTCCATGCGTGCTCCCCAGAAATTCCAAAGTGGCTCCCTAACATGACTCGCTGCAGTGTTTGTCAATGTGTTTTGTCTTAGTTAAGCCTGGTTGCCATGGGGTGAAGGTCTATGTTAAGGGAAGAGGTAGTATAGTTGTGGGTGGGGTGGGATGTGACTTGCTGCAGCATTTGCACTGCCCAGGTGTTGTTGTAATCGCTTACAATGACACTGGAAGCGATTACCAGTACTAGAACACAATTTGTACCAAAACCTCATGCGTGCTCCCCACAAATGCCATAGTGGCTCCCTAACGTGCCTTACTACAGTGTTTTTCAATATGTTTTGTCTTGGTTAACCCGTCTTTTGTATTCGTTATGACAGTCTTTTGAAAACTATATGTTGGTTCTTCAATATGAAACACACGTAAAAGTCGTAATGAAGTGTATTTAGTAATGTGAGGAGTGATAACAATAATAAAAGTCACATACATTAATAGAAAGACTTAACAAAAGTTGATGAAACAAAAAGTTCTGAAAAGAAAAGTTACATAGCACCCAACAATGAAATTTAATCTAAGAAGCCGAATGTCGATCAAATTCGTTGCGGAAGTTAATAAGTTGTTCCTCCACACCTCCAACACGATTTTCAATTGTGTCTAATCTATCGCCCATGAACATGCAAAGATCTTGTATTTGTTTGATTACTTCACTCAATGTGACAGAAGAGGATTGATCTGGAATTGGAGATGGTTTTCTTTCTTCGTGTTCTTCATTACCAACATGTGCTTCTTCATTACCTATCGACACTTCCTCCCAACACTACAATGGCAAACGGAGACAAAGGACTTCAATGGCGGACTTCGTCGGTGAATAAAGACGATTTTGGTGGCCTTCCCAAAATCAGATTGGTGGAGCGAGAGTTTGAGAGTTGACAATGGTGGACGAAGACTTTGGGAGCAAGAGTTTCAAATGAAATTTCTGGAGAGAGAGTGTGTGTTTCGTAGGGAAGAATGGGCGCCAACAATTTGGTTTCAGACAATCCCTTTCCAGAAATACCCTCCAAATCAAACTTTAACATTTAAAAAAATTGAATTAAATCAGCAAATCAGTAGACGCCACGTATCGTTGTCAAAATGTTGTCAAAATTTCGTTGTTGAAGAAACATTTTCCTATATGGTTATCTATAAATATGGTCAAATTCGTTTTTAATACGTAAAAATAGCAAACAAAATCAAAGCTGAAACCGAATTATATACAAGGTCTCCCAAGCTTCAAGGTCTGTACCATCATCGTCATCGTCATCCTCTAGCTCTTCATTTAGTGGCCTTTGAGCAACATTATTTATAATTTCTAAACCAAAATAAACATAGTTAACTAACCAATAACAGCAACAACATTATTTATAATTTCTATACTGAAACATCAGCACATCATCAAATCGGAGGGGAGTCTCCTACATCGTCACAGCCATAGACCAACCTCAACCTATTCCTCTTCCTCTCCTTCTGCGTCAACTTCTCCAGTGTCTACAAAGACTCATGGATCCCACCCAGTTCCGACTGTCTCCGCGGCTGGTCCTCCTTACTTGCACTTACGGTTCCCACCTGCATCTCTATCTGCCTTGAATGGTGGTGGTAGGAACTCATGATAATCCTCCGCGGCCTTCTCCTCAACCCCAAAGCCACCATCGCTTCCATGGGATGTACACGGTTGACAGTGACACCAACAACCTTCCAAATGCTCAAGCAATCACTACAGCTATGGAAGTCCAAATAACTCACCCACCAATCGGATACAACACAGACCACAACCGCAGAACCAGATACACAACCATTAAAACTGAATAAACACGCGTGGAGTACGTTGCCTGGAACTGGATACGCTACTCTATAATCGAATATGCCTCCCTTTGCAAGTTGTTCAAAACGCTGGAACCAGATACGCCAACCTTGTAACCGAATACGAATCCTTTCCAACTCCTTCCAAAAGCTCGAACCGGATACGCAACCGAACACATAGCCATCAACATATCTTCTGCAACCGCTGCTTCACGGTTTTGTCATCTTCATCCACTTTATCCTCATCATCAAGCGCGTTCTTCCTCCTCCATTAACCATTGTCTTCCTCTTCAACTAAATGACACAACTTCAACCTGTAACAAAGAGATCAAAATCGAAAGAAACATTACCTCTACTCCACGTGTGCTCACTCTCAACACAATACTTCAGCACCCAGACACACTTCTCTCTCGCGCAACTCTTCAAACTTCGTTGTCTCTATATAAACACACGCATCAATTAATAATATAAGAATCGAATAACGTTTCAAACATTAATATTATGCTTTATTTATATAATGCATGACTGAATATAGTCTTGGAATTTTGATAATAGTACAGGGCATATACGTCTTTTAAGCGTAAATTAGCACAAATTGTCTCAAAATAGCGAGATGCTCTAAACAGTATAATCCCGGGTTGATCCTTATGACGTTCACACTGAACCGGTTTTTCTCGACTTGTGGCTTAGGTCGATTTGTCAAATTTTTTTTTCTAGGGTTGAATTATCTCAATCATTAATTCGAGGCAATTAATCTCAAACTACTACCATAGTCGACCTACTTCACCCATTGGTTATGGTTTGCCCATCTTTCCCTTTGCTTGCCTTTTGTTCAAGTCAACTCGTCTCGATTGTGCACCTTGTCCACCCCATGTCAACCTTTTACCCCAACCGTTACGTGTTACGTGTCAACCATATGCCTAGATCAGACTGTCTTAACCTTCAGCCTAAGCCAGTCTATGTCGACTTTCAACTTGGAACGACTCATGTTGACCTTTGACTCGAAACCACCTGTTTATACCATTAGCCCAAGTTGGTCGTGTTAAGACATAAGGTTGACTCAGGCAGGCCTATTGATATTGTTAATTTCTACCTTTTATTGGTGTTAAGTTTTGTGAACAAATCAACTTATTTATAGCTTTTATCTTATTTAACCCTCAAGTTTATCTTGTTTTGGTGTTTTCTTATGTTTTAGTTATTTTGAGCTTATTTTACCTCTCATCTCCTTTTGAGTGTGTGAAATAAGTGAATAAAAAGTAATTTTGGTGGAGGAAAACAAACTCGAACTCAAGGAATCATGATTGAACAAAAAAGAGTGAATTGTGAGGAAAATACCCATGAAAGGTGCCACAAAAATCATGCCTAACACTACAAAGTCATAGAAAAGAACTTGGTTGCAAGACACCTCTTGTTGTGAGACACAAAAAGCTCGTTTGGCGAGAAGCTAGTAAAAGCAAGGGCGTTAGGCAATGGTTCATCAGCGTCGGGTCGTGGCTACCAACGTCCAGTGATGGTCAAGCGGCGGACAAAGGCTGGCCCTTTCGAATTTTAATTGATGGTGCCCAATGGTATTGAGATGTTGTCAGGCAGTGGAATTGCTGACATTTAAAATGGGTATTTATTCATGTCTTTCACGAGAGTTTGTCTTATTCTCTCAATCCACACTTTCTCTTCACCTTATGTTATTGAGAAAGACTCTTGGAGGTTGCTAGAGGGAGAGAATTTCCAGACTATAGATGTTGATGCGAATGAGGTATGCAATTAGAGCTTGGAGCAACAATTAGGTGCTTTGGGAAAAGGCGTTGTTCTTCTCTTTTGTTCTAATTTCTTCTTTATATCTTCAATTTGTACAACCTAGGTTCTCCACCATAGAGAACTAATAAATGAATACTTGTGTAATTTGTGATGTTAATATATACACTTTTCCATTCCAATGTGAATATTTGATTTTTATGCTTAATGCTTTTCCTGACTTGATCACTCGTGACTTGATTGTTGATTCTGGAAGTGTTGGAAAATGTCTTTTGAACCTAAAACTGAAACTAGGTACCTAATGGAGCTTGTATCTAAGGATAGAACATGATTCATTCATAATCTTAAGATTCTTGAATTTAATGCATGATTTAACTTGTTAAGGATTGAAGGAATTCAAACTTCATGAGTTATCATAAGCTCAAAGTCAATAAGGATTAATTTTTAGTATATTTGTGAATTTATTTTGTCTTGAAATTTGAATTGAGATAATTGAAAATACATGAGAATGAAGTTGTTGAAATTTAACCTTGAAAATTGTACATACTTTATGTGAATTTTTGTTGTACAACAATTGTTTGATAAAAGTACAAAAATAGTTTTTTGGTGCTATTTTGAACTAGTAGTTTAAATAGGTTATGGATTGCAAGAGTTGTCATTTGTTGCAAAAGTCCTACTAAGAGAATGATAAAATACTTTTTACTTTTTATGTGCAACCGATGCATTTGTCACGTCGTGCTAACATCCATATCGTCATTCTACCTAGGCCGACCTTTTTTAACCTTTAGTGTTGATCAACTTGTCTCAACCATCGATTGGGGTCGACCTTCGGCGCGTGGCATCCTGTCTCAACATTTTACTTGAGCTAAATCTTATTATCGCTTCTTAAACTTTAGCTTGGGTTAGCTCATTTTTATCTTCACCTTAGGCCAACTAGTTTCGACCCTCAGCTCAGGCCAAATTGTCTCAACCTTTAACTCAAATTGGCCTATGTGGGTCACCAGTTTGTCTCGACCTTCGTCCTCTGTCAACCCATGTCAACCATCGGCCCAGACAAGAATGTGTTTACCTTTGGGACAGGCTTGCTTGTGTCGACATTCTATCCAATGTGCCCATCTTAACTTTTGCTATGAGTCGGCTCGTTTCGGCCATTAGCCCCTACCCGCTTGTGTCAATGTTCAACCTGGACCAACCCATTTAGACCTTCGACCCGAGTTAGCTTGCCTTGATCTTTGGTCTAAGTTAGTCCATGTCAATCTTTTATCGTCTTGACCTTTTGCCCATGTTCTATGTTGACCTAGGCCAGTAGTTTCAACCTTTGGCCAATGTTGACCTATGTCAACCATCGTCCCGGGCCAAAATGTGTTTATCTTTGGTTTGGGACAACCCGTGTCGATGTTCTACACAATTGGCCCATCTTGGCTTCGGCTTGGGTCGACTAATGTTCAATACGGACAAGCCCATTTAGACATCCAACCTCGGTCAGCTTGTCTTGACCTTTAGCCTGAGTTGTTCCATGTCAACCTTCACCCTAGGACGTTTGGCACATGTCAGCTTGTTTGTCGATCTATCTCGACCTTTAGTTTTGGTTGGTCCTTCTCGACCATCACCTCAAATCGACTCGTCTGGATCTTCAACCCGAGTCTGCTTGTTTCGACTTTCGACCTAGTCAATTTGTCTTGATTTGCAACTTGTGTTGATCTGTCTTGACATTCGGTTCGTTTCAGCCTTCACCCTAAGTTGGCTCATCTAGAACTTTAACCGGGTCGATCCATCTCACCCTTTGGCTCATGCCAGCTGGTGTCGCCCTTTCGCAGGCCAACTTGGCCCATCTCAATCATCATCCTAGTCCACCATTGTAGGCCTTACTGGCCTCTATCGACCTTCAGCCCATGATGACCCATGTCAACTTTTAGCCTATGCCATCACATGTTGACCATCGATCCAGGTTATCCGTGTCGACCTTCGACCTAGGACAACCTATATCAACCCTCAACTTGAGTCAACCAGTATCGACTTTTGTCCTAGTCAGGCTCGTATCGACCTTCAATCTAGATCGACCCTTCTTGTTCTTTTGCCAAGATCAGCCTCTATTTATCATCAACCCGAGTCGGGCATTGTCAACCTTTGACCAATGTCAACCTTCTGCCCGAGTTGGCCCCGTTTTGACCTTCAGTCTTAACTGGCCCATCTCGACTAGTCTCGACCTTTGGTGTGGGATGACCTGTCTCGATCTTTTGCCTAAGCTGACCCATCTTGTCTTTAGGCCTAGGCCGACTAGCATCGACCTTTGGCTAAGTCAACTGTTCTTGACCTTTGACCCCGAGTTAGCTCATTTGTATCTTCGAGTTGGGTCAGACCGTCTCAACTTTCAACACGGGACAACCTATGTCGACCTTTTGCCCAAGTCGGCCTATGTCAACATAAGCTCGAATTGACTTGTACCATCAGCATGGGTCAGCTCTTGTTGACCTTCAGTCCAGACTAACCCATCTTCACCTTCAGTCGAGACTAGCTTATCATAATGTTTGATTGGGACCGACCTGTCTTGATCTTTGACTCAGGTTAGTTTATTTTAAACTATAGCATGAGCTTAGTCATCTCAACTTTTGTCCTAAGTTGATAGTGTTGTTTTAAGAATTAATTAAAATCTTGTTTTGAGACGTGTTTTTTACACACTCATTTTGTGACTGTAAAATAACGCTTATTCAAGAATAGATTAAGAATAACCTATAGACAATGAGTCAAATTAATACATACACATTCTAATCTTCGTATTAAATCTAAATATTTGAGTACCAGTATCAACACTCATACTCAATTAATATGAAAATTTTCATCATCAAAATCGAGATAAATTTGAACAATATTTACATACACAGATTCATTTATGCAGACCATTTCGTAGTATGCATTAAATACTTGTCGGTACAAGTCATAATATCTCATAAAAATTTAAACAAAATGGATACTTGGTTTGGGTAATGTAGATGCTATTAGGAATTTTTTATGCTATTAGGACGTTTGGTTTAATAGAAAATTTTGGTTTCCTAAACTCTTCAGGTTGGTTGGAAAAGGATGTTTTCTACATTTAACTGATCTTAAAAGAGATGACATTTTTAGAAAACCTTATTTTCTCATAATGGATTTTAGCTAGGTTTCTCATAGGATCACAGTCATTGGGAACTGAGAATCTAATTTTTCTGAGTTAAAAAAAAAAACTATAAAAAATAATATCATATTACTCTTAATTTAATACAGTTACAAATAAAGATGTTAGTAAAAATAACATATTATTTGATTTATATCTATCTATATATATTTCCTACAATATTTTTGACCAACCAAACTTACTTTAATATTTCCTATATTTGCGATTTCCTATAAATTATGATTTCATGGTATGAAAAAGAATTCTCTGGTACCAATACGCCTTCTAAAGTCATTAATTCCATTTCATCGATGATGACGAATTATAAAAATTGAAATTTTCGAAGTACTAAAACCATGCTTAGATTTAAGTTAAACTATATACATATATTGTAGTTTTCTGTTATTTTTTTCATATTGAATAAATGAATATCTTCAATTGTTTAAATAATGTCTTTTATCCTTTATACAACGTTATTTTTAAAAAGATAGATTTGGTATTAACGTACATACACTGTAGGTTACTTTTAGAAATGAGTTACTTGGTATCGTTAATGTACCATAAAAAAAAAAAAAAAAAAAAAGCTTAATACCGCTTTTGGTCCCTAGTTTGAGAGGGTTTATTTAATATGGTCCTATTTTTATTTTTTTCATAACAATTAATCCCACCTTTTGTAAAAACTGTTCAATTGAGTCCTTTTTGTTCATAGTGGTCCTCTATTCAAGTTTAAATTAATAAAACATTATGTCAGGACGGTTAAAATAACATTTGGATAAAAGAACTTATTGACGTCGTAACCAGTATCATTAAAAAATTGACGTCCTAATAAAAAAGGAGTCAATTGAACAGTTTTTTCAAAAAGTGAGATCAATTTTTACTAAAAAGGTAAGACCATATTGAATAAAACCTGTCAAACTAGAGACTAAAAGCGGTATTAAACCAAAAAAAAAGTAGATTATATAAAGTCTTTACTCGTGAATTTTGGAAGTTTATTGCTATAACCAAATTGTTTCGTTCGGTCAATTTTTTTTCTGAACCAATTCCTATTATTAAAATTTTCCGTTACATTTTATGCGAAAATATTTAAAAACATAAGCCATGTGGATCCAAAATACAAAAATCAAATTAAAAATTATACAAAATACCGAGCATAATACAACCGTGAATAACAAATTATTTATGTTAATTTTATGTAATTTGGCAAATTCAAATCTTTTATATGAAATGCATGAGGAATTTTTCTATCTCACTTTTGCAATCTTTAAAACAAACTCTCGTGACTATGATCATAATAATAACAATAACTAAGATGCTTTCATTTGTCAAAAATTTTAAAATGATCCAAAACCACTTGGCTGTAATATAAGCCCAATTATAATCGACTTCAAAAGCTTTTCTATCCTTGGACAAGGAAAAATATATAGCACAAGGTTGAAATCAATCTTCGCGCCATTGTTTTTGACATATGTCCTTCAAGCAACGATAAAATAGAGTTGTTGGCTCATCAGCAGATCTAGTCTGAAATTCTTTGAAAGCAGCTTCGCCATGACCACAATATGGACATGTCGCTACAACAAAAGGAGATGAGTAAGAAAAAGGGAAAAAAAAAAAACAAGGAATTGATAAGGACAAAAAAAGAAACGAATATCACATAATTAATCATGATTCCTTTTATAATATCAGTCATTATCCCTGAAAAATATCTTCATCCGACACTCTGGAAAGAATAATCTCTTCTTTTTGGATGGATGAGAGTTTGGACATTATGACTATTGTATGTAACCAGACTCCAATTTATGGAACATCATAAACTATAATTCTTCAAAGATAATGTCTACTTAAATAAGAAAGAAAGGGAATTTACCCTCAGTTTTTGGAGCATTCTTCATGTCATCTAGGGAGATTATAGGCTCTATTTCTTTTTTCACTAACCTTTGCTTTCTTTTGATCTTGACCTGTGAGGTGAAACCATAAAAACCACGCACAAGCAACTAAAAATATATTAAGAAAGCACGAAATGAAGAAAGTTAATTCCTACCCTATTGTTGACGTGGCAAACATATGGACAAACAGAACAAAAAAATCTTGAAGGCTGATCCAAATAGGGCAATTCAAACTGCAGCATGTTACCACATGTGGGGCAAAACTCCATCGTTTATATCTGCACAATCAGATAATCGCTAGGAGTGGGCAAAGTGAACTATCTGCGCCGTATTATAACCATTTATAGTTAACTAAATAATAATTCAAGAAAACTGAATTGAACTAAAAAAGTAGTTCAAAAGATCTGAACTGAACTTAATTTTAGTTCAGTTACACTAAACAGTACAGTAAACTGATTTAATTCAAAGCCACACTCTTCATCTCACGCAACGCCTTCGTCCTCCACTGGATCCCCTTCCTACTCCCCTCATCCCCCAGCGTCTCCCCTTCTCCGACCTCCTCCTCCTCCCCCGATGTGCCCATCTCCCTACCCTCCTCGCACAACTCATCTGCCAACTTCTTCCTTGACCACACCCCCCTCAGCCACCCCGACCTCTTCTCCACCCCCTCCCTCGCCGTCCACGGGGTCCAGTCCTTCCTCGATTACTCTCTCTTCGGCGACGACCTCCCGCCCTCGCCCTATCCCCCGCCAACAACTCCATCGACTCCTTCGGGAACTCAGGTGTGTCTTCCTCCCGCTCCCGCCTCAACGGCATCGTTTTGCTCCCCCTCTTCTACTTCGTTCTTCCACTGCTACTATGCCAAGTTTTTTCAATCTCTTTTGAAAGGGTAAGGGAAAAACGTAGATATTAATATTATACGTAGATTCAAAATACGCAATTTATTTATACCATATATTTTTTATATTTATTTTTAGTATTCTTTTTTTAATGTGTGGACGTAGATATTAATATTTTCCAACGTATTTAGAATACATGTAATTACATTGGAACTAAGAAAGATACATTGGAACTAAGAAAGATGCTAACCACCATGAACCTGCTTCAGAGCAAAGCAACTAAAAGTAGAAACACACTAAACTTTATCTAGTTATAGAAGCGGCATCAGCCACACACAGATTTAGTATCAGCATCAACATTCTGAAAGAATGATTACAAAAGTAGCCATAACTATAATTAGTTGTTAGCTAAGTTTTGAAATATCCATAGTTCCACATCGAAAGGTTCAGATCAAATTCATGTAGTTGCCAACACTACCGCTTTATAGTTGAAAACAGTATCTTTTTTACCACAGGGTAATACAAGCTAAGCGTTCTGAAGGAATATATAATTCATCACTTGCTTTCAAATACTAGTAAATAACGGGCTAAGTTACATTATTACTTTCTAAAGTGAATATAAAGAGGAAAATAGTTTATGTTCTTTCTTAAATATGTAAATATAGCAAGCATAACCATACGTGGGTGCAATTGATTTTCCAGGAGTTAGAGACACCAAAATAAAGCTATGTACACAGAAAGTGCCACTAATAAGTACCTTGGATAGACCACTTAACCCATCTTTCACTTTAGGAATGATAAGAATATGTGTAGGAGCTTGAGGAGTTATGTCCCTGAAGGCAAGCACCTGTCAAAAAGGGGGGAAATAATAGGACCGTTAATAGTTATTGTAAACCTTCACTGATACCTAACTGAGAGAGGCTAAAATATAGATTAGAAAAATGAAATATATTTGAAATGTCATAAAAAGATGAAATTAGAAATAATGTGGAAGTCTATTTTTGCAAGTACTACTTAATGTGGTAGTCCTAGCATAATCAAAATGTCCAACAACCAGTTTTATGTGTTCAAGAACAATATATCTTGGCACTAAACGGCAAAGAAATTGAAAATTGAAAAAGTTAAAAAACAAAAACAGTGAAGCTTAAATGTTCAACATAAATGTAGATTGTACTGTTTTCACCATGAACTGAATGTTTAAGATTTCTCGTACGCTTACCGACAAACATATTAGCATAGAACAAAACACATCGGGCATCATTACATTACCTTATAACCACAGTAGAAGGAATCTCCTTATTGATGATCTTGTCAAATCTGCGCACCAAATAATACAAAATTAATGATAGGTATTCATAAAATTCTCAAGAAACTGAGATCACTTGTCAGATCCTTTTACAACTTCCAGCACTAAGAGGTAGAACCCTCTGGCTCTTGCAAATAAACATAGGTGACTGCACGAAATCCACCATAGCCATATAAAAACCCAGAACAAATTTCATCAAAAGCAAATAAGCAAAACTAAGGAAAAAAATCAGATTCAAATGGAAATGGGCTATCCCATCAATCAAGCATACATCTTCACTTCAAAGCAGCATCAATAAGGACATACCTAATACCTTTGTTCCCAAACAAATTGTTGAGAACATAAAAACGCAACCCTTTTAGGGTTTGTGCAAACTCAAAACATCAAACAGATAGATGGGAAGGAATTGCGTGAAACAAAGAGATAACCACGAAAGATGGAGAATTGAAATACTTTTGAGGACAAAAACCAAGTAAGGAGAGAAGGTGTGGAGTAGTAAAGATGGAAACTTTAAACCATACATGGTTGGAGCATCAGCATCAGAGGGAGTGGCAGCAAGAGCAGCTTCCATTCTGTCCCTTTTATTGTTATCTTTGCCACTCATGCACGGAACAATGGTGGGGAAACCTAGGGGTGGGCAAACTGCACTGTTTGCACTGTACTATAAACCAATTCCAGTTAACTATAAAATAGTTCAAATAAACTGGACTGAACTAAAAAATAGTTCAAAAAAACTGAACTGAACTAAAAAATAGTTCAAAAAAACTGAACTGAACTAAAAAATAGTTCAAAAAAACTGAACTGAACTATTTTTTAGTCCAGTTAACTGCAATACATTTCAGTAAACTGTTTTTTAAATTCAGAGTTCAGTTAATTATTGAAAACAGTTTATAATTAAAGCTAAATGATACATAACAAGATGGAAACAGTTCTCAATTAAAGCTAAACAAATATTTCTCAATTCACCTGGACAAATTAAAGGCAATTACAGACTTTTCTACTAAAGTGAGTTTCTTAAACTGAGACTGAGATTCATCAAGTTCAAGCTCAAGAATAGCACACCCAAATGCTTTTAGAGATACCAAGACTAGAAAATAATCAAGCCATGAGGCAGCTGGCTTGGCAATATAACTTGTCTGATACTAGGGTCGCTTTAGCAATCTAAAAGGTAAAGAGACGTCATCCATTAAAGGGAGTATCCAAGTTATCACNTGTAGGAAAAGATCAACAATTACTTTAGCACACAAGTAGATTGATAGGCAATTGATAAGAAATTGTAAACCACAATCCTGAAAACTGATGGTTGGCAATAGGTTTAACACTATAAACAATAACATACTTCTACTGCTAGCATANATGGGATCNACAATACAAAATTACACATAGTTAGGAATCCCATCCATTTTTAAGTGAAATCATGAACTACGATTAACCTTCAAAATTGCATAAATGAGGCAGAGCAAAACACAAGTCATAAATAGTGAGTATTCATATTATAACTAATAAAATATAAAAATGGAATATCAACCACGNCATGTATTTTATCTAATAATCATTTGAATTGGAGATAACGGAAACATGGGAGTGACAACACTCGTTCTCATTAATGGAATATCAACCACAGCATATGTTTTAATCCAGACATCAATCCTAATCAACAACAAGTTCTAGAAACACTTACGTAGCATTTGGTGCACGAACAAAACAAAAATGGAATATCCTATTCTATTCTGTGCACTTTTAAGCAGAACAAAAATGTAATATTTTCTAACCTTAAGTTGTCCTAAAATATTTTTAAACGACCCAAATATGAAATAGAACTCATTCTGTTCTGCACATATATCAAATGTTATTATGCTACCTTATTTTAACTAATAGATTTACCATTTACAACATCTACATTTGCTAAGACGGGTCAAACATAAAAGAAAGATTACTCGAAAAAGAGAGAACTAGCTATGAGGGGAGGGAAATCAGAATTGGTCGAGAGGACCAACTTGTGCACCCTTATAAATTTTGAGTTCTCAAGACAAGGAAGATGAAATGAGAAAGGGTAACCCTAGAGGCTAAGAGGTGGACAGGGTTTGACATTTATTGAATGCCTTTTTTTTTTCTTGGGGAAAGGTAAATTGATAATTACGCTGACAAAACTTGAACAAAACAATTGATGTGGATTGGTGCAACCAAAACTATGATTGTCCAACAGTGATGTTAGACTCTATTCAAATTGCCTTTGAGTGGTATTGATATAGATTGAATTCAACAGCAACATGTTAAGCTCAAATACAGGAAACAACGAACATAGTCACGCCTAATAGGCAGTACTTACATGTGACAGTAAGAAAAACTACCAAAATTCAACACACCAAGTACATATTCAGAATTATTTTACTAGAACTTGGATAAAAGGAATTACTATAATCTACAACCAAATATAAACCAATTCCCTTCAGATAATTCCTCGAAAGCAACACTGGTTAACAATTACCTCTATGTTTATAGGAGTTTCTGTTGCATGCACACGACAACTTTTACAAAAGTATTGTCACTTACAATGCTCTCACAACCCAAACAGTATTAGCATACACTTAAAATTTTAAAGGCAGTCCATTATAAAAATCAAGCAGATCACTAGAAATTAAGCTACATAAAAGTCACCTGGAAATTAAGAGAAGTGTTAGATATCATTAAAATTTCCCATATATTGATCTTGAGACTTCTTTTTCCTATAAAATATTTCTTTAAAGCTTTTCAGTGCTATGAAGGAAGAATAAATATTTCTTTAAACTTTTGGACTTAAACTGACTCCCATGCAACTCAAACAATTAAATTATAACAAGACAATGTGGCAGTAGGTGAGGATTAATATATGGATCAGATAATGTTATTTGGCTAGATTAAGGACCTTGAAGGTTATGATTAGACGGGGCTTATCATATGGGTAACTCCACAGAATAATCCATCCAAATAGGGCAGCAATCATTCCTAACCTAGAAAAACACACAACCAATTGACCTTTTACAAAGATATTCAAAATCAAAGCCTCTAGGCAGACAAAAAAGAACTCACCAGTTTCTTTGACCACCTTCCTTAGTGTTCGCTTCTTATCCTCTCCAAACTTTGTGAGAGTGGACGAAGAAAAGAAGAAGGCAAGCAGCACAGCCCCAAACCTTAATGACCTAGAAACCAAGGAAACACAGATTAATTTTTAGAGCACCCCAGAACCAAAATGAGGAGAAGGGGAAGAAAAAAACCTTACATAAATCTGAAAATGCATTTCAAAAATGTTTGAACAACACAGGAAAAACATTTGTAGCTTAGGGTTCCATATTTACACAGGAGAACTGTTCTCAGAATCTTCGACCGATGGTGGTAGAACCTTCGACAGTTCGGCGACGGCAGAGTGCGGCAAAGCCTTCCACAGCAGCGAGCCTTCGACGGCGGTGAGCCTTCACCGGTGACGAGCCTTGGACGGCGAGAACCTTCGACGGCGAGAGCCTTCGACGGCAACAAGACTTCAAGGGCGGCGAATCTTCAAAAGTAAAGAGGCTTTGACACAGTGAAAAAGGTATGCAGCTATATATGCTACACCGAAGTACCTAGGTAAGCGACTGCCTTTGGATCCGCCTCTGGAGCACGAGGGTCCTATTCATAAAAAAGGCTATCGTTTGGGAAAGATATATTTTAAAAAAGATAATTTTTATGTACATTTTTTTTTTTAAATAATATTAAGCTTTTCTGAAACAATGAATACTTTAATTTCAGATTTACTAATTTTTATTATTACACTTATTATATTATTTTAAATTTTAAACAAATGAAATATATAAATGTTGAGTTAAATAAAATTAAAAAATTGTTAAAATTTTCGAAAAAATCATAAATTTCTTTTATTTTTTTGAATCCGATTAAAGTTGAAATTAAGTAGTTAATTTTAATTTAGTACTAAATAGAAAATAAGCATCTTTCTTAGTTCCATCATGTACTATTTACATCATTAATCCCTTTCCTGTCCCCAAAACAAAAAAAAAAGGGTGTAGTGGAACAAAAAAAATGATGTCAAAGAGCATGTTGAATTCTAAAATACTAGAAAAAATGGTGGATATCAGAATTCACCCCTAATTGAATCATGTCTTTCAAGTCGTACGTTGCTCTTTATTTCTTTATTTTACCACATCGTTTCGTTTCAAACGAAGTTTTACTCTCATATTCCCTAAGTTTAGATAAATATGTAATTATCGAATCGTGAATAGTCATTGATTCATTCGCTACATAAGAATCTATCCTTTCTTTTACGTTTCGGTTATTCTTATTTCTTATATATAATGAAAACCTTTTTCTTTTAAAAGTAAAGACATAAATGAAAATGAACTTGATATTCTAGCAATAGATTTTATAAGCTATTCTATTTTTTATAATTTGTAAAGTAGAAAAATGGTAATTTTTTTTAAGGCAGGGTCCCTTATAATTATGAGATATATCATAAATAGATATGCTTTGGAACAAAGGATTCGAATGTCCGAATAACGGGACCAAAACCCGTTGTCTTACCGCTTGGCCACGCCCCATTTTCCATTTTACATTATTCAATATTATTATTAAATACGTAGGAAAATATTAATATCTACGTCCACACATTTAAAAAAAGAATACTAAAAATAAATATTAAAAATATATGGTATACATAAATTGCGTATTTTGAATCTACGTATAATCTTATTATGTATATATTTTAGTTCAATAAACATAGCACCGTTGTAAGATATTTTGTAATCTATTAAAACTAATATTTGATATAAGTTTTAAATAATCATTGAAGGTAAAAATAATTATTATATAATTAGACAAATTATTTTTAATCAAATACAATACAGTACCATGATAAACTTAATTAATTATGTAATTTATTTTTCCAAAGCTAAAGTCAAACACAAATTACAACAATGTCATAAAGACCACAAACAAAGGGACATAACATTAAAGCCTTTCATACAAAGTACTAAGAATTATACCTGTTTGGATTTTCTCTTCGGCACCAAAAAAAATCCTTTTTGGATTCAGCCCAAAACTCATTGGATACGGGGTTTTCCTAGGGCGGGTTAAACTTAAACTATAGTTTATTCATATTTTTTTAAACTTAAAAAACTTAAATTACTTTTACTAAAAACTATTTATACTGATTAATAGTTTAGTTTAAAAATATTGTACTATTTTATTTTGAGTTCAGTTAATTGAGGTTTCAATTTTTCAATTTTTTTTCTCAATCAAAATTAGGTTTTTCTATTTCCTTTCTCCATCACAATATCCTATTTTTGTATTTTCTATCTCCTTTGAAGGTTGTCGTCGCTACTACTATTGTCAAAGACTTGCAGAAAGCTCGTGGAAGACTCGCCACTGTCGAAGGCTTTGCAGCACTCTGCCGTCGCCGAACTGTTGAAGGCTCTTCCACCATCGTCCAAAGTTTTAAGAACACTTCTCGCTGGAAAGAGAAGCAAATCTGCAACGCAAAGGTACATTTTTCCCTTACCCTTTCAAAAGAGATTGAAAAACCTTGGCATAGTAGTAGTGGAAGAACGAAGTAGAAGAGGGGGAGCAAAACGACGTTGTTGAGGCGAGAGCTGGAGGAAGACGCACCTGAGTTCCCGAAGGAGTCGATGGAGTTGCCGGCGGGGGAGAGGGCAAGGACGGGAGGTCGTCACCGAAGAAAGAGTAATCGAGGAAGGACTGGACGCCGTGGACGGTGAGGGAGGGGGTGGAGAAGAGGTCAAGGTGGCTGAGGGGGGTGTGGTCAAGGAAGAAGTTGGCGGATGAGTTGTCGATGACGGAGATGGTTTTGGCAGCAAGGAGGGTAGGGAGACAAGCATAGTGGGAGAGGAGGAGGAGGTCGGAGAAGGGGAGACGCTGGGGGATGAGGGGAGTAGGAAGAGGATCCAACGGAGGACGAAGGCGTTGGGTGAGATGAAGAGTGTAGCTTTGAACTAAATCAGTTTACTATACGGTATTAGTGTAACTGAACTAAAATTAAGTTCAGTTCAGATCTTTTGAACTATTTTTTTAGTTCAATTCAGTTTTCTTGAATTATTATTTAGTTAACTATAATTGGTTATAATACAGTGCAGATAGTTTACTTTGTCCACCCCTAGCATTATCTAATTGTGCAAATATAAACGATGGAGTTTTGCCTCACATGTGGTAACATGTTGCAGTTTGAATTGCCCTATTTGGATCAGCCTTCAAGATTTTTTTGTTTTGTTTGTCCATATGTTTGTCACATCAACAATAGGGTAGGAATTAACTTTCTCCATTTCGTGCTTTCTTAATATATTTTTAGTTGCTTGTGCGTGGTTTTTATGGTTTCACCTCACAAGTCAAGATTAAAAGAAAGCAAAGGTTAGTTAAAAAAGAAATAGAGCCTATAATCTCCCCAAATGACATGAAAAATGCTCCAAAAACTTAGGGTAAATTCCCTTTCTTTCTTATTTAAGTAGACATTATCTTTGAAGAATTATAGTTTAGGATGTTCCATAAATGTATTCAGAATTCACCATATATTAAGCACTATGATGAATAACCAACAATCTTTTTGAATGTTTCCATCTTTGGAGCACAAATACTCAAGTTTTAATAAATTATCAATGTCTTGCACTTTCATCAATGTCCTGCACTTATATGATATCGAAAGGCATATGGTACTTAGAGTAAGAAGATAAGTGTTTCAGGACCAAGTCATAACTTTTTATGTGTTTGCACATATTATTGCAGAAGGATTAGGTTGTAGCACATATTTTATTGCTTAACATAGCTGCTCTGGTGCTTCTATTGGACCCTGGTCTCCCATATCCTGGTTCCCATGGTTCATGTTACTGGGCCTAGAACCTCACTTCTCGTCACTCCTGGGTCTTGCTCACACATTTTATGTTCAATAACTCTTGATCCTGTTGCATATTTTTTTGAATCTTCACTCTCTTGCAACTCTCTTTCCCCTTTTGTGTTGTGCCTTTGACAATGACTGTTTGTTGCCTTGTTGAGTAAAAGCAAAGAAAATGGTTAGAAAAATGGGGTAGAAGGCTCTAATATCCTGGTATAATTCTAGATTTAGTAAATTTGCTTCTTTGGAAGCCGAAGACGATTCTGCTCCACTGTGTGCATGGTTAAGTTAGCCTACCAATTGTGTGAACAAGTCATTGATCACTAGAGATGAAGTGATTTGTTAGTAATTCCAATATACTTTAGCTTTGAATACAAATTTGGGAACAATATATGAGAAATGCTAGCAACACTCTTTCTAACCCTCTCTATTATAAGTTGTAATTTATTGTAAATTGAAACTTTTTGCTAGTTTTTCTTCCTATTTAATAAGTCTCACTTCAAATTTTGAAGTGGGATAACCAAAGTTACGATTTCTTATAAATTTTATCTAATATTAGAATGAGTGTTGCATTCCTGATACTGCTTGTATTATGGGAGGCCAAGCCATGGTTCAATGGTTAAGAGTGATGCCTTTCTTCCTGCAAGTTGTGGATTAAAATCCTGGAAGCAACCTCTTTGTTTAAGGGAAAAAGCTACACATCTGATGAGATGTTTTGGACGCGGCAAGAAAATATACTTTTTGTCTTATATATCCGGGTAAGTGAACTTTGTTAACCACTTTAGTACCATATGTGATTTTAATATATAATAGTTAAGTTATTATGAATTTCAGGCACCATTGGCAGCTTCTTGTTATGTCCATGCAAGAGAACTATGCTTTGTGGTTCTGCTCATTCCACAGGCCTCCTCCCACACATCTCAGACAAGCAATTGATTGGTAAGAACCTCAATGTTTGGACTTTCTTTGTTATATAAATGAATGCTAAAACCTTTTTTTTATATATAGTTCTATTCCAGCAAGTATAATGATGGTTGGGAGATCAATTGTTAACAGTAAAAAGATTGTTTGGATTTCTCTCAAGGTTTGACATATGCTAAAGCCATACTTTCTTATAGTTGTTTTATTTTAATGTTATTCACTAACTATTTACAACTGTGATGATATATTGTAGTGTAACAAACAAAACGGGTCATATAAGTGCGGATACTATGTAATGTATTGGATGACCCATATTGTTCGTTCTCACATCACAAGAGGCTGGGAAACGGTAATATTTAACTTTAACAAATTTTGATTTTTTCCCAAATTTAGAATTCATATACAGTAATTAATATGAATTGTCTTGTGCAGAGGTTCAAGACTACTACACCAGTTCCTGAGAAGTCACTATCATTCATCAGGAAAGTTGCTGCAAAGTATATAGTTAGATTATATAATAGTTCTTAGTTACTAGACTCAGACATTGCGTTTGATTAGATTGTATTTTATTAGACTTTGTACTTATGTGATGTTGAAATACATTTGAACATGTGTTTGATCTGTTGAAATTGAATCTGTATAAATGTTTTGATATGCAGGTCTGTTTTTGTGGTATTGGATATCACAAAAACATACCTGCTATTTTAAAAAAAAACAGGGGAATATGATGCGGTTGTTACCACAACTATGGTAGAAACATGTCTCATTTTTTATTTTTTTTTTATTAGAAAGACTTTAGGCCGCGGTTAAGGCAAGAACCGCAACATATTCCTGGGTTTTTTACCAAGGTTCGAACCGCGGCCTATACTGGAAAAACATTTTTTTTTAAAAAAAAAGGGGGTTTGTGTCGCGGTTCCCACAACAACCGTGGTATATTCCCCAATCTTTTTACTGCGGTTGGAACCGTGGCCTAAAGTGTCTGACTTACTACCGCGGTTTAATATGCCGCGGTTCGTAAACCGCGACGTATAGTGAAAAATAATCGCGGTAGATTCCCTTCTCTGCACTAGTGAAGGCATACTAACCAAACCATGCATCAAATACTCAACACGACTCATCCGAATTTGGTATAACCTGTCTAACTATTGGTCGTCTTTGCACTTGCATAGTTCAGTTGGCCCATCCTCAACACTATGCAAGGTAAGCCCCTCAATCTGTCTATGTCTAAACTCCAAGACTATAGACGAGGACCTCCCTCTACTCTCACCACTCACACTTTTCTTCTCTATTTGAGTATGAACAATGCTTTGAGTGCAGGGATAGACATACCATTTCAAAGCTCCCAACAGTTATACATACAACAACACCATCTCTACAATCATTCCCAATCATCTCTCCCTGAGATGTTCAATTCATCATTCTAATTCACAGTCATATTCTTTCAAGCCACACAATTCAAATATATATATATATATATATATATATACACACACACACACACACATGACACTATGTTAATCAACAACATAACACCAAACCGAAAACCATCTCAAATAGACAATACTGTCATGTTATCTCAATCACACCACAAAACTGTATAATTTCTTGTCAAATAATACATCCCACAAAAAAATTAATTTAATTAAGTACACAATATCATCATAAATCTAAACCACCATTTAATTAACACTAAATAATTTTTCCAGCATTAGAACTATTTACTTTATTTATTTTATACTTTTATAGTTTATTCAGTTTCTAAATAGATTCTCCAAAACAAACTACTTATTATATTATCCTAATTTTCCTTAACTCTCTATAATATAACATTTAATTATATTCCAAAAGATATATATATATATATATATATATATATATATATATATATATATATAAATAAATGGATATTTCACTTAGCTAAAATCCTTATATTAAATATATTATATTTCATCTATTTAAAATATAACAACACCATTATAACTCCATAAACTAATATCATAAAATAATATTATAAGAATACCAATCAAATAACAATTATGATAACTTTATATAATATATTATTATATAGCATACAAAATCACAAAACTGAACTAAAACCAAAAGAATTCCTATAGCATACGTAACACTCCAACCTTTTCCATATTCAATGTATAAATCATATCATCAATTTACTTTTCTAACATCAATCTTGCAATTATTTTTCAGCAAGGATAACAAGGCTTTACACCAATATCATGATAGCAACCAACAAGCATTTCATGCAATTTTTACCGTCATTACAACAAGTACTTTATGCCATATTTACAATAATTACAACAAATATTTTATATTATTTTTTTATAGCAATTACAACAAATATATTTTGCAGATATTTAACCCAAAAACAACAAAACTTTAAAATTCCAAACAGCATTTTCGTTCAATAAGTTAACAGCAAGTTTTTTATACAATATACAACAAGGAATTTGCAAAATTTATATAAGCTAACAACAAGCCTTTTTTTTACAGCAACCAGAAAATGATTTAGGTGCAATACAACATCCAGAACGACACCAAACAACAAGGTTTTCTTGTGCATAAACAATAATTAAAATAGTGTGAAAAAATTAATTAAACAAAGGCATTCTTTCACAATTTCCACAAAACTCATCTCATGCATACAAGGATTTCACAGGGCATAAATAAAAAGAAAACCCAGCTGCCCTTACCTAGAAATTTCACATCTCTATACCAAAGCTTGGTTCTACAATACCTCGGGTTACACCGAACTTGGACCGCACCCTACAGATCACAAAATTGTGATCAAGAATAGTTCTAGAGCTATTGTTGAACAAAGATTGGAAGGACAGAAACGAAAGGTACATGCATCAACATAATTGTTGCATGCTCAAAACCCTAGAAGCCTAAGAAAAAGGGGAAACGGCTTACCGACGAAATAACGAGAACCCAATCGGTTTAAGTCGAAGCTCTCGACTCTGGGAACGCAGAGATGTCACCTAAACGAAAATGTACTGGTTGAATCACTGTGGAGATTAGAGAGAAGGTAGAGGATAGTGGAAAAGATGAATTCTAGAGAGAGAAATGTTCTCAGGAAATAAGTTTAGCTTTTTCTGAAACTTATATAAAATTGTTTTTATTTTTAATAAAGCTCCTTCTCTTTCTTATTACATTTTCACCCATATTCTTTTAAAATATATTATATAATTAAATCTAGGTTCTTACAAAAACAATATCAATGTTTATTTTTTTAATGTTATTTGTCAATACTTGATTTAGTCTACGATGAATAAAATTTTATTTCAAAAGATATATGTCCAAAAAATAGATGTTTAAATAATTTTTGTTTTAGTTTTAATTAAATTAATTAAAAAAAATGATGAAAACTTTGGATAATCTCTTTTAAATAAAGAAAAAGTAGAAAAAGAATAAAAAAAACAAAGAAAAAAGAGAGAAAAAAAAGACACTACCTTTTTATTATATATATGTATATATATATATATATATATATATATATATATATATATATATATATATATATATATATATATATATATTATTTATTTTATTGCTTGTAATTTTTTTTAACCTTCATTCTTTAGTTTTCCAAGTCTTTTTGCCAGGTTCAATACATATTACATTTTTAATGATTTATCTCATCACTAATCTATCTAAATATCTTTTCATTTTTTTAACACGTGATCTTATCTCTTCCTCTCCTCACCAACTTTCTTTATTCAAAACAGAAAAGCAAATGAGTAATGATGATACTCATTGTGCCATGAAACCAATCACTTATCTTTCTTACCCATCTCCTTTACTAAAGAATGGCAGGAACCCATCATTTGTTTGAGTGGTCATCCCTACACCTACGGTATCTCGTCTTGCACCTCCCTCTTTTTTTGACTTTTACAATAATGTCTCTGTCAGAAGAGCATAAACTCTAGCAGAAGCTTTAACTATTTCATTTTTGTTTCAGTCATTTAAAAAAATCTCATTTTTTCTTTCACATTTCATAGCAAACCCTGCACCTCTTTTTCCTCCTCCTTTTCTCTCTCTCCTCTCCTCCTCCCTTCATTCTCATAAAACTTTCGTCCTTCCAGTATTATGTGTTGTGTGATTAAGATGCATTTATGAGATTGTATTGTGGATGGACGATGGTAGGGACAAAGATATGTGGTAAGGACGAAGTTGGAGACTAATGTGGTTATGGTCTTGCCGTAATTAGAAGTGCAGTTTAGTGTGTGTTGTAACACCCCTAACGGAATGCCACTTGGAAATAATAAAATCCGAAATTTACGCCAATTTTATCTTAAATTTAAATGTCGTCGCTTATAACATTTATATAAAATCGCGGAAGCAAACAAAACATCAAACGTTCGAATGTATTACAATATATTATTCAAAACTTACAATTATTAAAATCCATTATTCAAAAGTATAGAAAAAATACTTTAAACATAATAAAATTCCCAAAAGCTAATCCCATATCTCTCGTTGCGCTACTCCTGCCCTTCCTTATCTGCAACGCCATCTACTCCCGTCCAAGGACGATCATTGCAGGTGGAACCACAACCACAAAAGGAAAGGGTGAGTAACTAAGAACATAACATAATATACGATTTAACATCATACCATCACATCACAGACTAAAATAGTCATAACATCACAATACAGACTAATATAATCATAACATCACAACACATCTCAGTATTCAACTCATAACTCAAATCATCACCATCCAGACTGTCATAGTCATAACATTACAATACATCACAGTATTAAACTCACAACCCAAATCATTTACACAAGCTTCTGTTGTTTCCTTGAATTTTGTCGTACCAAACCTGTTTCGCAAAACAGGGCGATTCGAGCCGCCTTCCATCGCAACTTCAGGCCTATCTCCCCGACTCCTCAAGGAATTACGAGTAAAAACTTCGGTTAGGCGCACCTACCGAGCACTATACTCACACGAGCCGAAGTCATTGGGCAAGACATCCAACCCTCTCTAGTCCTCGTGCACGAGAATAGGGTGACACTCGAATCTCAGTCTCCGTAGAGAACTCAACACACTACCGTATCGCAATACGAACACCATCGGTTCGACAAAAATTCTAAGGAAATGACAGAACACTTGCTCTCACAACTTTACCATCACAACCATACGCATATCACCCGCATATTCAAAGTCAACCAAATTCATTGACCAACAATTAGTTAGAAATACTCAAATAATTAAATCAATCAATTTTTCACAATAAAATAGATTTATTTATTTTCTACTGGCGTACCCCCATGAAATTATTAATCTCACCCTCCCATTCCACAAGAACCAATATTTCTAATGCACCCCCACTATTACTAATTCACAACATAATAGAAAAAAATATAATTCTTTAAAGTACCCCTTAAACTTCTAAATACACTCCCTTTCTTAAACCTACCAACTCAAATGGTCCCTACAACTATTTTTAACTTTAGAAACACACTTTAATTTTCTTTCACCAAGTGGACCCCACTTAAAATATTCATTTTTCACTAAAAAATTATCTTTCTCTCTCCTATTCTCCACTTTTACGTAACCAAATTTTCTCTCCCTTCTCTCTTTTGCTTTTATTTCCCATACACAAAATTTCATTCACTCATCTTTTCTCACATGGCCCCACCTCCCACTTTATTTGACTTTTCATACTAAATCATTCATTCCTCTCACCAAAGTCACGTAACCACTCCCTAAACTCTCTTTTTTTCTCTCTTTTTTTTTCTTCACTCTCCCAACCTTATTTACGTATACACAGACACACTTATACACTACAATTCTTTTCACTATTTTCTCTCCTCCATTCACGGTCCCACACAATATCCCACACACTTTTATTATTTTTTGTTTTTTCTCACACTCTCTACCTTTGCGTATCAACACTACAACACCCATATTTATAAATTTTGACTTTTCAACCCCAAAACCTCTCTCATTCTCCTCTCC
>NC_028352.1:11565585-11628734 GCF_000741045.1 Vigna radiata var. radiata | reverse complement strand
AATAATCATTCTCCATACAACACATGAAACTAAACACAAAAAGAGAGAGCATGCTTCAACATATTAACTTTAATCTCAACACAAAATGCTTGAATTACAACCTCACTAACTTAAACTTTCACACTTAAGTGGAATTAACTCTACACCTTACATTAACCCTTAATTAACCAACCACTCAAGGGTATTCCCAAGGTCATCCTACACAACCCATTTCAGATTCTAACTCCACTTTAATGAGTATAAATGATAGTTTTAAAGTGTGTTAAAGTGCTCCCATAATATTCATTTATGTAGCCTACAATTTTTAATGCAATGATTAACCTCCTCAAGAAACTCTAAGGTCTCTTACCAAGTTTCCTAAGTCTAGAAAATAAGTGCCCAACCATGCAAAGTGGAAAAAGAAATAAAACCCATAGAACCAAAGCAATCTTCTTAACGTATATGAGATAGAAAAGTAACCCAATGGAAGGCAACTCTCCTCCTCTGGATCGTTTCACTAAGGCACCCAACTTTTGCTTTAAGTTTGACTTTTCAACCATTCAAAATGAAACATATAAAATGAACTAAAAACAATACATGGTGCAACCCTTAAAATGACGTGAAAGAGAACTAAATTCTTTACAAAACACATGCACAAATGTATTAAAATAATATTACCTAGTACACCTTTCTCTCTCATCATTTAATGCATGAAACCCATCAAGGAATGGAGCAAATAACCTCCTTCACGTACCACACCAATAATTTCACGTTACTACCCAAAATTCATGGCCACATGCATTTGATTTCATCTTTCTTACCTCATGGTGGGATCCACATGCCAAGGTGGAAAATTAAAAATTGCTAATTGTTATTTTAGACTTGGAAGGGTTTGAACTTGAGAACAAGCACACAACCCTCTCATCCACACACACAATCACCACTAGACCAGACTCTATCCGTCAATAAAATAGCGCAAACAATTATACTTATATACATTTTCAAGTTTTTCGAAAATTAAAAAAAATCAATATTAATTTAATTTTTCTACCTTCCTTAAATATTTCTCAACAACGTTTCACATCACAATTATTATCTAATATCACAAAATAAAATACTTAAAGTAAGTAATTATTTTATTTATACGGGTCTTACACGTGTCGCACTTGGGAGTGTGGTTTTGCGGTTGTCGCAATTGGAAATGCGGTTCTACGGTTGCCGTAGTTGGAAATGCATGTCTCGCCTAAAGTGTTTTACTTCCAGAACAAGCACAAAGTCGTTGTCTTTATTGGATGCAAGCACAAAGTCATTGTCTCTATTGACTCCAAAATGAATATTAAAGCATAAATTACAAGGAATCAAACAAAACATTACATCCTATACGAAAACTACTTATTACAAAAGCTTTAACACATAAAACTGGTCTTCATAAAGATCTTCTTGCAATGTGAGTTTCTGAAACTTGATTTTGAACATCATCAAAACTTCATTGTTTCATCCTTTTGCTAACAACTCCACCCTTTCCTCCATTATTCTTCATCCAAACCTTCAACATCAACCCAATAAAGTCTCCATTTTATGTATTTTTCCTCCCTCAACATTTACTTGACTCACCCTCATCACCATAATCTTCCATCACGCCTTTAATAAACGCTTCAGTCCTGTCAGCACCCTTCCATGACCATAGCTAACTCCACCACCACCTTTGTCTTTCATAGATATCATTTACCTTCACCTCCTTAGTGATGCTTCATTCATACTAAAGCATCACCTTCACCATTCATTACCCATGTTATCAATTCACCATCAACGACCTTCATCTCCTCCAACACACAGACACTTCCATCTCCATCTCATCTCACTTCATTTTCAAAACATACTCCCTGAAATCACACATACTTCACACGTAGGATCCATGTACCCTTATCTTTCTTCATTCATGCTCAAATTGCCATCACCACCATTTACACATAAAAAGCATAACTCACAAGCACAAAGCTAAACCCACACACCCTAGGCACCCAAATAGTGGCCATTTCGCAGAACCCATTGTCGCCATCACTTAGGCTATTATAATAGCTCAGAGTGTGTTGTCGAGTTTATCATAACTCTGAAAGGTATAGTGTTGAGCTTGTTAGAGCTGAGAATAATGTCATCGAGCTCGTTGTTATTGTGATGCTCACACATTACAAGTTCCATTATCATCTCTAATTTTTATGGTCATTCGACAATCTAAAAGTTTTTCCCAAAAACTAAAACAAAACCCAACATTATACATTATAAAGACCTATTTCATCATTATATTCATTTTCTACCCGCACGAGATTGCACATGGAACCCTAATCCATTCATGCACACACTTACACAAAACAACAAACAAAAAACCACAACAGAAAAGCAAGCTCGACAGGCTTAACGAGGTCAATAATGTCGATGATGAGCTTAGCAGACTAAGGTGAGGTCAGTAAAGTCATGAGCTTGGCGAGCTTAATGAGGTAGACCAAAGCTCGGTAAACTCAACAGGGGCCGAGGAAGTTGTGTTAGGTGAGGTAAGCTTGACAAATTCGGTATAACCACACAAAAAATGCCAAAAAATACAAAATCTTCAAAAACTAAAAAAACTAATATTTTCAAACAAACAATCTTTTTCAAGAACTATGTGATTCTTGATTTTCTACCATGAATGGATATATGTAGGAGCAAGGTTAATCTTTGTCGATGGTGGAATCCATTTTGAGAGCTAAATGGAGATCCGTGAAGGGAGCATCAACTTAAACTAAGGCTAGGAGATTGGAAGAAGAAGAAAAAGGACTTTCGAGCTTGTTCTTACTTTTCCTTAAGCCTTAAAAGACATTGGACCTCTCATAAATAGCCATGACAAAGAAGATGGAAGAAGAAGATGAAGCTTGAAGGATTTTACTCTTGTAGAGGGTCACATTTTAGTCTTCTTTATCTTAAAACACTTTTTGTAAATATGTAATATAACTCATTTCTTAGGCCTTGTATTTGTCCAAGACACTTTGTTTAACTTTGTTTAGAAGGTTTGATGGCTTTAAGAAAGAGCTAGTTCACCGTTAGGTCCTTCGTTAAAAAGGTAGCACCTAAAATGGGTTAGAAATGGGTTAAAGATGAATTTTGGAAGGAGTTAGTTGCAAGGAGTATTTGCATTAAATGCTTTTACTAAGTTAGTTACAAAGCATAAGACTCCTCACGTTTAATGTTTAGGCTCCTCGTTTAATGCTCAGGCTCCTCCTTAAATGATGGATAGGCTCCTAAATACTCCATGTACTCTAGCCTTCTCCTTCACCTATAAAAGGAGAGAAACCTTTCTGTAATCTTTAGAACTTGATTGAATGTAAAGTCTTTTTGTCAAAATTACAAGACTTCTCTTCTTGAGTTCTCACCTTATGAAATTTTCTTCTTCTAGACTTCTTCATACCTTCTCCTTCATAGTTGGCCTAACCTCGTAGAAGGACATATACCAAGACCATACAACAACATGTTTATCTCTTCATTCCTCTTTACTTCTGCTACTATCATTGTTCATATGATGTCCACCCTTTGAAGAAGCTTTATCAACTCACTTGGAAGATCATCTTATGTTGAAGGAGCATCCTCAAAGCAATCTCCATTAGTCAGGTTCCCTTTCAAAAAATCAAATTATTTTGAAATAGTTTTTCAAAAAGAACTACGTAATCCTAATTTCTTAGTTTAAATAAGAATACGTAAAAGCAAGGTCTATCATTGTGTGACCCAAAAAATAAAAAAACCTATTTTTGTTTCTTTGTAGTGTTAATTCTGGGAAAAGTTAAACATTTTAAAAAACATCAACTTTATACATTTAATTAAAGGTTTCGCCTTAGGAGTAGACACAATGGAGTGCTAGTACTTTCCTTATTGATTACTAACTCTCAGACCCAACATCTAGTTTTAGTAGACCATATCTTATTTTATGGTTTTCCATATTTTTTCCATAAAAAAGTATGGTGATAACTCTAAAACTTTTTTTTTAAATTCGTCATTTTATGATTTGTCATCCCATCACGATTTCGGTTGTGACATTACTAAATGTAAGTTATGAAATATTAATGTTTGGAATACAAAATTAACATGTAAAATTTAACTGATGTCTTTTAAAGCGTTTACTTATAAATAATGTCAAACACAGATGAATCATTAAATACAAGACTATAAAATCTACATGTATGATAAATTGTGTATAATGGATACAAGTGAAACAATATGATTTCAAGGACAATTTTGATAGAAAGAAGTTGCATGAGACTTTATGCAACCTTCTACTCACAAAAACATATAATTTTTTGTCTTAAGACTTATTAGCTCTATAAAGTAATCGAATTTTTGCAAAAAAAAACTTGAAAAAGCTATGACATACTTAACAAATGCACATAAAACTTAAGCTTTAAAAGAAAAAAACACAGTCGAACAATCATGACAATAATTTTATGCAATAAACTCAAATTAAAAATAAAATTATGCTCTCTTCACACAACAAAGATTACATGTGAAATTCATAAAGATTAAAAAAATAAACAATAGATCATATATTTATAAAATTATTCCTTTTTGAGAAAATCTGTTTCTCTTAATAAGTGATTATATTTATAAATAAGTTGATATAGTTTCTCGCACAATAAAAATCATACTTATAAAAGTTGAGAGTTATTTAATGTAAAAAATATTCATTTTTCTAGTCTTGAAAGGAAGTTGAGATGATTAACCAATAATAACTTGATTCACTATAAAAAAAAATAAAATAAAAAATACTTATTCTAATGAGTTGATTACAATAAAACTCCTTACAAATTACTCAAATAAAAATATTACATAAATTAATTTGAATAAGTTATAATAACAAAAGTAATATAACCATAATTATATAAAATGATATAATTACAATTATGTAATGAACTTATCTAAGTGAACCATGCTAATTGTCTAATTAGAATTAAAATAACATAATCCAATTAAATATTGTTAAATTACTTTTGAAAAAAAAAATCCTTGTGCTAATGAATGATCCATAATTTAATATGCATTATGTACTTATTTACAACATTAACCAACACCAAATTTTTGCTGATTAAGTTTCTCCTCAAAATTATTCTAAAGTATTTTCTTTATTATTAGAAAATAATATATACTAAAAAAATAATAAAAAATAATGAATTACAGTGTGTCGAAATTTTTAAGAAGTCCAAGAGTTTCTTGCTGGGCCTTTGCGGAATGGGTGAAGGCCCATTAATGTGACAAAATCCTCGGCAGCAAGAAACCTTCGATTGTTATATGCTCCAAAGTGTTACTTTCCTCAATTTTGTGGCACCACAACACTCCGCACGCGAGATTTTCATCTCTTTTCCGTCGTAGTTCAACCCCCTTTCCTTCCTCAGTCATTTTTAGGGTTTCCAATTTCTTCGATGGCGCCCGATCCTAACCGCGCCGGCACCAGCGCCAGCACCAGTGCGGCCAAAGACGACGCCGTTTCAAAGAAGAAGGTCGAGAACGAAGATCTGGTAAGTTCAAAAGCCATGCATCAAAATTCCACTACTTCCTTAACTCTAATGCCTGTTAGGCTATTTCTTGTAAGTTAGAAATTAAAATCGATGTGGCAATTTGTGCAGTCCGATGAGGATTTGGCGTTGAAGCAACAGCTAGACCTTTACGTGGAGAGGGTTCAAGATGCCGACCCGGGATTGCAAAAGGTTGCACTCGAGAGCATGAGGTAAACCTAGTAATATGCTCTAAAGAACAAATTTTTATTTGGAAGGGGGTTTTTAGTTTTTTTTTTTTTTCTTTTAAGAAGAATTGATTGCGTATTTTCAATTGGAACGCGTGGTTCTTTTGTAGGCAAGAAATTCGAACTTCCACGAGCTCTATGACTTCCGTTCCTAAACCCTTGAAGTTTCTTCGCCCGCATTATGGAACTCTTAAGACGTATTATGAAACTATGGCGGAGTCTGATTTGAAGGTATTGTTATGGATATGGTGCTGCCTTACTGCGGGATAGTAGTAGTATGGTTTTTGTAGTGTTGGTTAACCTAGTTGTCGTTCCTCAATGCAGAAGTACCTTGCAGATATATTGTCGGTTTTGGCGCTTACAATGTCTGCCGAAGGAGAACGCGTAAGTTAGTTTGCTTTGTTAGGAATTGAAAATATATTTCGTGATCGTCTTGGTTTGGTTGTGTTCCAGCATTGTGGTGTCCTTTCATTTAGATGCCTTTTTGGGCCTTTACAAATCGGTTTTTGTATTGATTATTTCCTATGACTCTTTCAGGAAAGCCTCAAGTATAGATTACTGGGTTCAGAGGGGGATATTGGTTCCTGGGGCCATGAGTATGTTAGGTGAGAATAATGTTTGCGACTTTTTGTATCGAAGATAATTACTAGAAAAGTTACAATTCTGGTGATTGAAGTCTGACTGAAGAGTTATCATTAATCTTACTATTTATGTATTTTTATCAGGAATCTGGCCGGAGAGATTGCCCAAGAATATGCCAAACGGCAGGTTGAATATCTGTCTACTTTAAATTTTGATATTTAAATTAGTCCAATGAATTAGCCTGAATTACCTTCTCTATTTCATTTAATAATTTACTTTATATGCCGTCAACTCTAGTCTAGATGTTTGTACAGTGAAGTAGTTTATCATCCCTTGGCTCCCCATGATCTGTATTTAAGGTGACTGGTGTGAACTATTAAAATTTATCTTATTGTTTTCTGTTTCTGTTTGATATGAAATGCTTTTACAGAGTGAAGAGACTCCCATAGATGATCTCATGGAACTCGTGCAACAAATAGTTGCTTTTCACATGAAGGTACAGTGTATTGCGTTCATTTTGTTCAAACAATTGTAGACTCTAGGGAATATAGATACGATTAGATATGTTAATGGAAGAATATTGTTTGTTTATTTGTTTATTTTAATTAATTTTAAATTTCCTGCAGCATAATGCTGAACCTGAAGCTGTGGATCTTTTGATGGAGGTATTATGCCTGATCCTTTTAGGCTGTTGCTTAGCTTAGCTACTTTGTCCCGTGAACTAAATCTCTTTTTGTATTGCATTTTAATGTTAGGTTGAAGACCTTGGCATGTTGAGTGCACATGTTGACAAAACAAATTTTAAAAGAACTTGCCTATATCTCACCAGTTCAGCAAGGTAATGCAAACGGGGTTTGGTTTATGTAGAGAAAATTCAATTGAGTTCATAGTAGCCAAGTTATTACAGAGAAAAACACTCCCTCCTGGCGTTATTATAAGGCACCATTAACCAAATTACGTGGTAAAAAAATAGGCAAGTTATATAATTTTTTTTAAATAGTACTGACTTGCCTATTGCACCCTTAATAATCAACGTTTAAGTTTTGTATATGAATTAAAAACATTAATTTTCATAATAATTGCACGTTTTGCTTGGAACACTGGGTGATGTACAGAGATTTTAAAGCGTAAGAGAGTCGTGCATGGGAAGCCTAACGATCAACCGTATGTTTATTCCGATATTTTTACTAATGCATTGAGACATTGAGATTTTTTGTTTTTTACAGAACCAAAATCATCTGAATAGACATTGAAATTGTTAATCAGGAATTGATAAGTTCTCTTTATAAATTCTCCCATTAGATTGAACATTCTAATTCTGTAATCAGATTTTTCAAAGCAAGAGTGGAATGATATGTGAATGAGAATGTTTAGTGAGAAAATAGCTTATCAAAGTTTCATGAACGAGAACTGGATAGTTAGTTGAGTGACCTATAAATGAATGGAAGTTTAAGTAGAAAACGGCACAATCTTTAGGAATTGAAAATGGTCCAAATAACATTTCATTGGAAAGTAAGTGAATTATAAGTTCTCATCGTTGCAGACAAACCCAAAAATACATACCTAAAACATTTAGTAAGGATGAATAAGTAATAAACAGTTAAATGTATCATTGGAAGTATAAAGTGCCTTACGAAAAGGACCATATAGAGCTTCTAGAAGGTCTTATAATAAGAACTGGAGGGAGTAAGAATTTATCATGGCATATGTACATTTGTATCTTTTATGGTTTGATTGTATTTTCTTTTTCATTTGGTTTTCTATTTCTATGACGTCTCTCTATTTTTTCTAAATTTCTATGCCTAAATTCTTTATTAACCAAATAGTCTTAGTTTATCATCCTGGTCTCTTCTATAAGTGATTGAGTGTTCCCATACTTTGGGAATGAGAACTGATGTTTGCTTAAGTTGTATTTGGATATCTTACTGCAGTTGTACTGAGGATACTGTGGATTGGGAGTCTGGTTTTACTGACAATTTTTTTTTTTTTAGTTAGAGGTTCAGAAGCTTATAAGTTTGGTGTTGAAATTTGAGAGTGATGTTTTATTTTATAATAATGCAGAGGTTTATGGGTGTATTACGGCTTGTAATCTAAAGATTTTTGAAGGAGGACTCTATTTTGACCTGGCATTGTGCATATAAATGTGATGTTGTTTTGCTTTTTCTTTTATATGTTGTCTGGTGTAAATTAACCCTCTTTTTCTGACAAACATGTTATCCTGTAGATTGATATTTTTTTATTTGTATGTAATTTTGCAGATACCTCCCAGGGCCAGATGATATGCTAGTTTTGGACATTGCATATTCAATTTATAAACAATTTGAAGAATATCCAAATGCACTCCAAATTGCATTGTTCATGGATAACATGCAGGTGTAGATATGAAATTCTTAACAGTGTCTCGTTTAACACTGGAGTTTGCATTCAATTCTCAGTGTGTGTGTGTGTGTGTGTATCAGGAAATATTTATCTTTTGTATCTATTACTGTGGCTTGAAACTAATTAGTTGCAGTGCTGTGGCAGCATGTGAGGGACGTTTTCATCTCTTGTAATGATGTGCTGCGAAAGAAGCAATTCTGTTACATGCTTGCACGTCATGTAAGTCCAGCATTCTGTTTATTACTTTGTGAAATTATCTTGGTTCATTTTTCTTTGTGAGGCAGCTGTGACCCGTAAGTTTTATAACAGTGATGTTATTTGGCCTAACTTCTTTGTCAACGCTAAAAGGCCATATATACTGACAAGATTCCGCTATCAAATTCTTTTGGGGGCTCCTTTTTGATCGTCTTGTGAAATATTTATTGTTGATTATTATTTATCTGCAGGGAATTACTTTTGAGCTTGATGAGGAGATGGCTGCAGATGATGACAGAGAAATGTTTCAGGATATTATCAACAATTCTAAGTTAAGTGAAGGATATCTCACCCTTGCTCGTGATATCGAAGTTACAGAGCCCAAGTCCCCTGAGGATATATACAAGGTGTAATTTTGGTTATATTCTGCTATAAGGAACTCTGTACCAGATATAACATCCTGTGCATGTATAAATTTACATCTAATGCTATGATATCTTATTTTTACCTGCTAAATTTTGGTTCAAATTCATAAAGTAGTAAGGCATGGTCCTTGTTAATATACATTAGTTTTTGCAGCTTTTGTTACGGTTGCTTGTCATATCCAAGAAATTTTGTCGATAGTTATGTGTATTGTGTATCAGTGAATTCTGGTTTCATATATATTGAATTGAAATGTTTCCTTGCTACTGAATTGCCCTATCAAATTTATATGTAGTGCTTTTGTTCATAGTTTATTTAATCATTTTCCAATAATATATCACACATGAGATTTTCTTACTAATTTATTAATGGAACAATTGTTTTTGATGTGCTGGTTTTTGCCAGTCAAAATTTGGAAATGTACTTTAAAAGAGTCTAGACTAGTAAACTGAAATAATTTATATGTTGATCATCAAGGATGTGTCAAAAATGATTTGGGTTATTTTTTTGTGTGGTTGCTTTCTTGCTAAATTGTATTTCATTCAGAAAAAAAGGTTATTCTTGTACTGGACTGGTTTTTGTTGAAATTGTTTTTTGTACTAACAGAGACATCTCTGATAGTTTTCTAGTCCATTTTCCAGAAACAAAAGGTTCTAGATGTGCTAGTTTCTATCTCAAGTGTGCCATTGTGTTGGTTAGCTGTCAACTTATGTCTCACTCTGATTGATTTCTGCTAGGCACACTTGCTTGATGGCCGGGCTAGTGCTGGTGCAAGTGTTGATTCAGCTAGACAGAACCTTGCTGCAACTTTTGTTAATGCATTTGTAAATGCTGGCTTTGGTCAGGTATACTGTTTTTTATATTTTAATATTCTATATGTTCTATTTGTGATTTGGGTTAATGATGTCTTCTATTCTTAAATATTCTATTTCCCTCACTTCCCATTCTCATTGTGCAGGATAAATTAATGACTGTTCCTTCAGATTCTTCAAGTAGTGCTTCATCTGGAAATTGGCTTTTCAAAAATAAGGAGCATGGGAAGACTAGTGCTGCAGCTAGTCTGGTATGCGTTTTCTTATGGAGACACTTTTATGGGTTTGGATCATGTAAATTTTTATTACAACACTAGTGTATTGTGTCAGGGTATGATTTTGCTGTGGGACGTTGACTCTGGACTTGCTCAACTTGACAAGTACTTCCATAGTAATGATAATCATGTCATTGCTGGTGCATTATTGGGAGTCGGAATTGTCAATTGTAGTATCAAGAACGACTGTGATCCTGTTAGTTTCTTTTATCCTTATGTTTTATGCATATGACAGCATTCCACTTAACTTAGTTTATATTTTAGATCTAATTTGATTCCTTTTCAGGCAATGGCACTTCTTGGTGATTATACAGATAAAGAAGACACATCAATCAGGATTGGTGCTATAATGGGTTTGGGTATTGCATATGCTGGTTCTCAGAATGAGCAGGTGATATGTTTTTCTCTATATTTTGGAAAATCTTGTGATAATATTTGTTGAGATACACACCGTATGCAAATGTGTAAACTTTTAATTTGTTTTTGCTTATTTCAGTTACGTGAGAAATTGACAGGTGTACTGAATGATTCTAAAGCATCACTTGATGTGCTTGCTTTCACTGCTATTTCTCTGGGCTTGATCTTTGTGGGTTCTTGCAATGAGGAAATTGCCCAAGCAATTATATACACACTAATGGACAGGAGTGAGTCAGAGTTAGGAGAGCCCCTTACCCGGCTCTTACCTCTTGGCCTTGGTCTTCTATATCTTGGGAAGCAGGTAATCAGTTGATCGGCAGTCTCTTGTCTTTATTTCTTGAATTAGAGTTTATTTTCTTATAACCTCATTAATCTTATTTCTTAGTTTCTGAATAACAATTGATAATAAGCGTGTTCTGCTATTGAGTGAGGTCAAAGTTGTTAGGCATAATACTTACTCTTCATTTGTGCTTTGTTACTGCAGGACAGTGTTGAGGCAACTGCCGAAGTTTCAAAGACTTTTAATGAAAAAATTAGAAAGTATTGTGACATGACGCTTCTGTCATGTGCCTATGCTGGAACTGGAAATGTTCTCAAGGTACAAAGTTATGAAGTTTTTGAAAAAACAACTTCTGTGGTACCTTTATATGTTCATAATTGTGTATGCATGTTTTTATGTTTGTATTTTCTGGCTCTTGTAGGTCCAGAATCTCTTGGGTCATTGTTCACAACATCTTGATAAAGGTGAAACTCACCAAGGTCCTGCTGTGCTTGGAATTGCTATGGTAGCCATGGCTGAAGAACTGGGACTTGAGATGGCAATTCGATCATTAGAACATCTTCTACAGTATGGAGAGCAGAATATTCGTAGAGCAGTTCCTCTATCACTAGGTCTACTTTGCATATCAAATCCAAAGGTAAAAAGTGCACTTTACATCGTTAACTTTTAACAGTGTGAAAGTGAGACAAATTAGCCGTGCTCTGAAAAACATGGCTTGTAGTTCAGACTATTATATAGTTGTATGGGTGCGAGACGTCACTTTTGATAACTTTTGCTAAAGTTTTACTGAAACATTACAGGTCAATGTTATGGATACCTTAAGCAGACTGAGCCATGATACGGATTCAGAAGTAGCTATGGTGAGATGTCAAGTCTCTTTGAACATTTGAGTCTATATATACCATTGCTTATTTGTAGCTAAAACAATTTATATGCTTTAGGCGGCAGTAATTTCCTTGGGTCTAATAGGTGCTGGAACGAACAATGCCCGAATTGCTGGCATGCTTCGTAATCTTTCAAGTTATTACTACAAGGATACCAGCCTTCTATTTTGTGTAAGCTTTCTCTAAGTTTCCCTCCTTAGTTTCTATTTCCACTGTTTATATATGGTCACCCTTTTGCTTTTACTTTATCTACAGGTGCGGATTGCCCAAGGTCTTGTGCATTTGGGAAAGGGCTTATTAACACTTAATCCATATCATTCTGATCGTTTCCTACTATCACCGTAAGTAAACATATTCTTTCTGACTGTTGGTATCTTCACAATGACTTATACAACTTTAGTATAATATTTTCTAACCAACATTCTGTATCATTTTTACAGGACAGCACTTGCCGGACTAATAACCATGTTACACGCATGCCTAGATATGAAAGCTATTGTGTTGGGGAAATATCACTATGTTCTGTACTTCCTCGTTTTGGCAATGCAGGTTTGTTTTAGTGTCTTTCCAGTCAGATTCGTCCTTTTTTGCCATTTTAAGCTATTCTCAGTTACGCTGTAATTTGTTGCAACAGCCAAGGATGTTGCTGACTGTGGATGAGAACTTGAAGCCTTTATCAGTGCCAGTTCGTGTTGGCCAAGCAGTAGATGTTGTTGGACAAGCCGGTCGTCCTAAAACAATTACTGGCTTTCAGACCCACTCCACCCCTGTTCTCCTGGCTGCTGGGGACAGGGCAGAGCTGGCAACGGAAAAGTAATGCACCTATGCCTTCAAATTTTTAAATACGCTACGCATATGTTCTCTAATACTAACATTTTCTTTTCTTCAGATACCTTCCCCTATCGCCAATTCTTGAAGGTTTTGTAATTTTGAAGGAGAATCCAGATTATAGGGAAGAGTGATGGGTGCAGATCCACAGCGGTGATGTTTTTTTTTTTTTTTTTTTTTTTTTTTTTTTTTTTTTTTCCAAGTAGGTTAGTTGCAATGTATGACACTGTCTAAATGTAGAAGAAATTGCTTAAAATTATTCCTTCGTTTGGATAAAATGATTCAGAGAATCTTAGCACACGACACTTTTTTATTTTCCATTTATTATTGAGCATATTCTTATACGAGCAATCTGATTGTGTCGACTGATTTGAAAGCCGAAGTCTAGTGGTGCTGAGATATTTTTATTTGTAAACTTAATATTGTTGGTCATCCTTGTGTAATTGACGCCTGAAAAAATTCACTTAGTCTTGTGCCGATGAATGTTTTTGGACAGGTATAATGCAATGGTAATGCTATTGTCTCTTTTTTGCTACTTGACAAATTCATAATGGTATTGTTTTGTACTTTAAACAGTTAACCTCATAAGTAAGTGTAGGCTCATTGTATATAAAAGTTTTTCAATCATTAATTTTCTGTCTTGGATATCTATTTAGTTATGATGCAATGGTAATGCTATTATCTCTGCTTTGCTACTTAACATAATGGTATTTTGTACTTAAAACAGTTAAACACAACTAAGTGTGGTTTCAATCATTAATTTTCTGTTTTAGATATCTATTTAGGTCAGATGCTACCTTAGAATCTTGTAACACTTAATTCTGAAGAATAGCAATTATCTACATAGGAGATTTTTATTGTCATTATTTCCTTTCAATAATCCAAATTGAATTGAGAGAATTTGTAGAATGTAACGATTTTATTATGATAAAATTAATGAAATATTTAGTTTAAAATGATTAAGTATTTTTATTGGCTTCAACATTTAAGGACATTCGTTGAAGATAGAGTCAACTTAAATCACAAAGAAAAGAAGTTTAGTAAGAGTAGGTAAAAGAAAATTAATATTATTATTATTTTTTAAAATATTTAAAAATTTAAATTAAAAGTTAAAAACGGATAAATTTTTCAATGTTAAAGAATTTATCTTTTTTTATATATATGAAATTCAAAATATGAAATGATTTTTTTAAAAAAATTATGAATTTAGTTTTTTTTATAATAAATTTATTTTTAATAAGTGTGATATAGTTTGATTGAGGGGTTAAATATGTTTAGTCCCTAGGGGTGATTTTGGTTTTAGTCCATTTTCAAACTATGGTACAATTTAGTCCTTCAACTTTAGAAAAATTTGGTTTTAGTTTTCTTTACTAATTTTTTTTAACTTTATTTGTTGTTTCAAGCACGTTTTTTAGTTAACATTGAAGCAAAAATGTGTCAAACAGTGTAAACAATTCAAATGCTATAATGAAACATATTTGAAACAACAAATAAAGTTAAAAAAAATTAGTAAAAAAAGACTAATTTAATCCTTTGATTGAGTTTGACATAGTTTGGAAATGGACTAAAACCAAAATCGTCCCAAAATATAAGGACTAAAAACATATTTAACCCTTTGATTGAGTTTGATATATTTTTTTTATGTTTTTTTCATTAAAATTTTTACTTAATAACGGCTATGTCTTACAAATTAAGAATACATGTTTTACACAAGAAAATTTATGGAGTTTTTATTTTTGATTTTTAACCTGATTAAGAAACTACAATTTAAACTTGTCAATGTCGCTAATTTGCATTTGCCATAGATATAATTCAATGGTGGAAGAGTTTCCTCATTGCTCGAAATTTGGTGAAAATAGGTTTGGTGGTTGGAGAGAGATTTTCACTACATAGAAATTATAACCATGCACTCAATACAAAGATAAGTGTTTCTGAACATATTTAAAAATAGGTTATATTTTTCTCTCATTCAATTCAGGAATATTTTAAAGTCCCAGTTCCAAAAATCCTAAAGAGATTGGGACAAGATTTTAGTGGAATTAGTCTCCTCATACTAACTTAGTTGAACTTTTCACTTCCTTTCGTAATTTTTGTAAATATTAATTTACGTAACTAAAAATTATATATATATATATATATATATATATATATATATATATATATATATATATATATATAATATTTTAATATCTTAAAATCAATCGAAGAAACTGAACCATAATACAATGTGTCTAATGAACATTTTAATATATGAAAAGAAATGTAATAGATGAAAGTATTGTTGTATCAACAATGTTTTATATTTTGGTTTTAATATAGTATGTTCATTTTGATGTCCTAAATATTAATAACGTTTGACACAATTCGGTCTTTGAAGTAATATTAGGGAGTAGAGAGTTTATGAGAGGAGGGGGAAGACTTCCTAAATATTGATTGTAAGTTCGGTACCATTCGACCAACGTTTTGATCCTTCGGCCTTTGGGGTAATATTCGAGAGTGGAGTGTGTATCACAAAAGGGGGAAGACTTCCTAAATATTGATCGTATGTTTGGCACCATTCGGCCAACGTTTGACATTGTTCAACCTTTGGGGTAATGTTAGGGAATGGAGTGTTTACTAGAGAAGGAGGAAGACTTCCTAAATATTGATCATATGTTCGACACCATTTAGCTGACGTTTGGAGCCGTTTGGGGTAATTGAGTGTTTATGAGAGGAGGAAGAAGACTTCTTAAATATTGATCGTATGTTTGGCACCATTCGGCCAACGTTTGACATCGTTTGACCTTTGGGGTAATATTAGGGAGTGGAGACTTTCAAAGGAGGATGAAGACTGAAGTGTTATTACCGTTCGGTCTTTCACTGTCTTATGAATTAACTCAACAAAATCAATGCAAATTGCCTCCACTTCTTCTTCAAAAATCAGAACCACAATGTACCAAATCAGAAACACCATTTCATATTGTTTCCAAATCTTACATTCAGTAAACATATGCAACAACAAGAATACATTGCAACGCATCTTAATTACATTAAACTAGCCTACATTACACCTACAACAACACATCATGCCCTTCCCATGAACATTCCAACTACAATAATGTTCATTACACATAGAAGACTAACAACCCTTACGAAAAATTTCGTCCACGTTTGAAGACCCATCACAACTTTCTCCAGATCAACTATCATCTTCTTACGACTTTCATTTTGTTCACTCTTTAGCAACCTCTCATAATTTCCTTCCAACAGCTCACAACTAACACTTTCATCAAATCCACGATCATTGCACCATCTGAAGTAGTTGCAACCAACATTTTCACTTCCAACCTTATACTTAGGGAAATCCAAAATTGTTTTTCTCGATTCTTACTAGTTTTCGCATTCCTCAACACACTCCACAATGACAAATTAGTAATGTGTTCTTCCTGTTCCATCCTTCATCTCCGCGATAATTGATAGAGCATAATTACTTTCGACACTCATTGTAATTGAAAGACGAACACGAATATTCCATAGACATTGTTACATCTTACACTTTTCCACTTCTGTCTTGCGAGACTCAAGTGTTTTCCAACCTTTTTGAACAACAAGCCCTAAATCCTCATGTTTACAGTATCTGCATGTAACATGTTTTAAAACCATTCAAAAATCCTTAATTTTAAAAATGTTAAATAATATACAATTTCACTTATGTCAATGCCACGTATACCCAAGGCAGTTACCTAATTGGATCAAATTTTCACTATATAAACTGAGTGACCAAGAGCGATATTGTGGTCCCAAATGCTTTTTCAATGAGTTTGACTAAGATTCATAAAATTTAACTTCTGTTTCATTATTCTATTTCTGTACGGGGTTTTATTGTCTACACACACATTTGACAATGTTTCCAAAAATATTCTTTTTCTCCTATTTCATTTTTATTTTCACTTTTCTTAATCATTTTTATTTTCCTAATCTCGTTCTATTTTTCATTTCCTTTTTCCATTACATCATTTATCACTTTCTTTCTTAATCTCTTTCTGTTAAAAAACGTACCTTTTCATTTCTATTACCATTGACAATTTTACACTCTCTTTTTAAATAATTTATGTAAGTTGTTTGATAGGTGATGGGCGTAAATAAAAAAAAATGTTGTCATTGATAATTATCTGGGTAAATTGAAATGAAAAATATAATATTCTTTTCGATATTTTTAAAATCATGTTATTTATTTAATCTATTAAAATATGTATGTAAAAAATAAAATGCTAAAATGTTTCTAACATGTTGTTTTAATGTATTTACGGTTGAAATACTTACCATATTTTTACTTTTTAACCTTTAATTGGATGATTTATTTATTATATATGTTTAATTTTTTTTACATTTTTAGGAATTGAAATTGATATTAATTATACTCATATTTTCTCTCTCTTAATTTATTAATGTTTTGTAAAATAATAATAAAATCATTAAACCCCAAAACATATGAAAATTCACTATTGGAACAAAAGTGTATTTATACTATATAATACTAGCGTAAACACATTCACTGTCATGCTTCTATGTAAGTTTTCTTTAAGAATGTTTAAATTATTTAAATTTTAAAAATAATAATTAAGAGAATGAAATTTGAAAAATAAAAGGTGTATACAATTAGAAATATATAATTATAGATAAAATAAATTTTAGTTATTGAAATAAAAAATATTATAAGTAATATTATGAGTAATTATTTAAATTTGAAAATGTAGTTACGATAAAAGAGTAAATAATTTTTTAATAATGAGTAATTATTTGAATTAAAAAATATAGTTACTAAAATGTAAAATTGAAAAGTAATTTTTTATTATGAATAATTATTTAAATTTAAAATGTAATAATTAAGAGGGTAAAACTAAAAAAAATAAAAAAGATAAAAATAAAATGTATCATAGTTGTAGTTTTGCATACAAAATAAGTCGTTTTTAATAAAATATAAAATTTGAATACAAACCTTAACTATAATAAACTTAAAATATGTAATAAACATTTGTTCATCGTTGTTTATAATTGATGTGAATGGTGATAGATTTATTTTGTTTAAATAAGTTAAATAATAAAAAAAAAAAAACATGACTAGATAAGTGATGAACTCTAACGTTGTTTAATATTTTAAATTTTTATTTAATTCAATGTTTTATAAGAATCCTGTGGTCGACATCTTTTTCTTTCTTTCACTACCATTTTCTCTTCACTAAACATACCATATTCTCTCTGCAGATAAATAAAGCATAAATAATAAAGGAAATAAAAATATTTTAAACTAAAATTATTTTGTTTTAAATTAATTTTTACAAGTTTGCTCTTTTTGTCTTATTTAATTTTGTTTACTTGTGTTATTAAGTTTTCAGTTTTCTAATCAATGTTCCGAAGAGTACTGTTCCTATTTTAGGGTGTTTCTGTTTTTAGTTTTTATTGTTTTCTGTTAGAGATTATCTTCACCGGAACCTTATATATTCAGGGTTCCAGCTCTTACTTCTGTAACACAAGAGAAAAGAAACGTTATTATACAATAATAAAGAAAGCTTTTACTTACCTCTGCGACACACGTTCTTCCCCTATCATTTCCTGTTTTTCATTCCATCGTTCTTCCTTCGAGCTTTGGTAGCACACCGTCAAGGAGATCTTCTCGAGTCCTCTTGATATCACACTTCTCTTCTTTCTCGCTGTTCTCTCATTTTTCGATGGCACCTACCTTTTGACGAAGTGGAAGCTTCCAACGAAAGTTTGTGTGTTGCGGTTTGGGCCAGATGATGATGGGCCTCAGACACAATGTATCGGGCCCGATTTTAATATGGTTCCAGAGCGGGTTTTGAACCAGCCTCTGTTTCTGCTGCGTTTTATTACTTTTCTTGATTTCTTGCTGCCATTGGAATCATGGACCAGTTAAACGATCCTTCCAGCCCTTACTATCTCCACCCAAGAGAGAACCCAGACATTTCTCTCATTTCACAAATTCTTGATGAATCCAATTACACCTCTTGGAGCAGAAATATAAGAAGAGCTCTCCTCTCTAAGAATAAACTGAAATTCATTTATGGAGGTATCAAGAAACCTCGAAGAGAGGATCCCCTTTTTGATTCTTGGGAAAGGAGTAACATGATGGTGCTGTCTTGGATCATCAAGACTCTCTCAGCCCAGATAGCCGAGAGTGTTATATACGTTGAGGATGCTCGTGAATTATGGGAGGAGTTGAAAGAAAGATTCTCCAAAGGAGACCATTTTAAATTCTCTGATCTACTACAAAAATTTCACTCCATTAAACAGGGAGAAAGAAGTGTGAACCAATACTTCATTGATTTAAAGATTTTATGGGAAGAGCTAGAATTTCTCAGACTTATCCCACGGTGTAGCTGCAAAATTCCTTGCAGTTGTGATCTATCCAAAGCCTCTCACAAATACCGTGAAACAGAACATGTTATTTGTTTCTTGAAGGGATTAAATGACCATTACAACACTGTTAGAACACAGATACTACTAATGGAACCTCTGCCAGTATTAACAAAGTCTTTTCCCTCATTATGCAATAGGAAAAGCAAGAGAGACATGATTCTGGTTTCCACAAACCAGAATGACATCAAAATACTTGCCAACAACACAGAAAAACAAAGTAACTAGAGAAATGATCAAGGTTGGAGGACCCATGGACGTGGTTTTACAACCCGGGTTCAAGGAAGAGGAAGAAATCCTCATTATGGGAAACAATGCTCTTACTGTCACAAAATGAATCACACAATTGATGAATGTTATTCTAAACATGGGTATCCCCCATGGTACAAGAAAGGGGACAACAATAGTCAAAACAATGTTGGACAGAATGGATGGGGATCTGCCAACACCTGCACTACCTCTACTAGGTCAGAAATCAGTCAACAAAGCAACGTCAACACTACCAAAAACTCGTTCACTCCAGAACAGATGAAGAAAATACTAGAAATGCTTGAGAAAACTGAGAATTCTTCCCATAGCATCAACCAAATTCATAGAGACACTACAAAAGACGGACAAGGTACATTTTCATGGGTTTTAGACACAGGAGCCACTGATCACGTGACCCATAACAAAAATCCTTTTATGACATTCAATAAAATAAAGCCTATATTTGTCAAATTACCTAACAACTCTATTGTCATAGCCCAATATGCAGGAACTATACATATTTCAAAAGACTTCATGATTTTTAATGTTTTGTATATACCCGATTTTATCTTCAATCTTATATCTGTCCAAAGATTAACTAAAGACATGAACTGTGCACTGACTTTTTCTTCTGAGATGTGTGAAATTCAGGACAATTCTACATCAAAGATGATTGGATGTGCTAAGGTGCATGAAGGACTTTACTACTTACAGGATATTAAGAAGGATCTGAAACCTAGTTTTGTTTTCTCTTTTGAGCATTTAAATGTAAACTTGTGGCATTATAGGCTAGGCTACCCTGGACACAGAGTTGTTGAAAGAATTTGCAAGAATTTTCCTATGTTCAAACTGATTCTAATAATGCTTGTGATATTTGCCATTATGCAAAACAACACAAACTGCCTTTTCCTAAACAAAATACTTTGTTTGCTAATTGCTTTGATATTATACATTGTGACATATGGGGTCCTATCTCCATCCCATCCGTGCATGGACATAGATATTTTCTTACCATTGTTGATGATTGTAGTAGGCATTCTTGGATTTTTCTTATGCATAATAAAGGGCAGACTAGAGACATTCTAGTATCTTTAATAATAAAATCCAAAACCCAGTTTGATAAAATTGTTAAAACTGTCAGGACCGACAATGACCCTGAATTTAATTACCCCAACATATACAACTCTAGTGGAATTGAGCACCAAACTATAATTGTGTTGAAACTCCACAACAAAGCTCTGTTGTGGAGCGGAAACACCAACATATATTGAATGTTACCCGAAGTTTGATCTTCCAATCTAATATTCCTAATTCTTATTGGTTTTATTCTCTATCTCATGTTGTTTACCTTATTAATAGGCTTCCTTCTCCTGTTATTAAAGATAAAACACCCTATGATATCCTTCATAAGGTTCCCTCCACCTATCTTGACCTAAAAGTTTTTGGATGCTTGTGTTTTGCTTCAACTTTAGAGAGCAACAGGAACAAACGTGACTCTAGAGCTAGAAAGGGAATTTTCTTAGGATACAAAACAGGGGTAAAAAGATACATTATTCTGGATATCAACACTAGAGAAATTTTCATTAGTATAAATGTCATATTTTATGAAGATATTTTTCCTTATAAAAATAAACAAGTAGATAAGGAAAACTGTAACAACAGAAAGGAAGACACCCTTTTTCTTGATAACTTGTCTTGCAGCCATGAAAGGAATTTAGCTGAGAATGGAGGAGACAATTAGAATCCTAATGACAGCATAACAGACAATATTGAGAATACTGATTTTGTGCAAGAAGAGCAGAGAAACAACTAGAGGAGATCTCACCAAGTGAGGAAGCTCCTAAATACTTAAAAGATTACATACATGAAGCTGATCAAACATCCACGTCTTTGTGTGCCAAAAATGAGTTGAAAACTCCTTATCCTATCACTAACACTTTATCTTATAAGTCTCTATCTGAAAAACATTTAAAATATACACTTCCATAACTGCTGGGAAAGAACCCAACTCGTATGATGAAGCCAGAAACAACCCTGAATGGGCAGATGCTATGCAAAAGGAAATAAAAGCTCTGCAGGACAATGGCACTTGGTTTTTGACCAAACTTCCTCCTGGAAAGAGACCCATTGGGTGCAGATGGGTCTATAAGATAAAGCACAAAGCTGATGGGACTGTGGAAAGATATAAGGCCCGATCAGTGGTCAAAGGATACACTCAACAAGAGGGAATAAATTTTCTGGACACCTTTTCACCTGTAGCCAAACTCACCTCTGTCAGAGTATTGCTTGTTCTTGTTGCTGCAAGGAACTGGTTTCTATATCAGCTTGATGTAGACAATGCCTTCTTGCATGGGGATCTAAATGAGGATGTTTATATGGATCCTCCGCCCGGTTTGAACATTGATACAAGGGGGCAATTTTGTAAACTCACTAAATCTCTATATGGTTTAAAATAGGCTAGCAGGCAATGATTTGAAAAATTGTCCATTTTCTTATTTCTACTAACTATGTTCAATCCAAATCTGATCACTCTTTATTTGTAAAGAAAACTTCCATAGATTTCACAGCTCTACTTGTCTATGTGGATGATATTGTTCTAACAGGAAATTCCATGAGTATGATTACTTAAATAAAGGCACTTCTGCACAAACAGTTTCAGATAAAGGATCTTGGGGAGCTCAAATATTTTCTAGGATTTGAGGTTGCTAGGTCTAAGAAAGGGATACATCTTTGCCAAAAAAAAGTATGCCCTTGACATTCTAGAAGAAATAGGAATGCTGGGAAGCAAACCATGTTCTACACCTTTCTTAGGCAGCACCAATTCTCTGTACAAGACAGAGAATCACATGAATGATCCTAGTATTTATTGCAAACTAATAAGGAAGCTCTTCTATCTCACTAATACTAGACCTGATCTGTGTTTCACTGTTAATATTTTAAGCCAATATAGGAAAGAGCCTACTAACTATCATTATCAAGCCTTGCAACATGTTCTTAGGTACGTGAAGTCCAGCCCTTCTGAAGGTCTATTTTTTGCTGCTGACTCTAGTATATAGATAAAGGGATTCAGTGACTCTGACTGGGCCACGTGTCCTAACACGCGAAGATCAACTATTGGGTACTGTGTTTTCATGGGTACATCTCTTGTTTCATGGAATTCGAAGAAATAGAGTATTGTTTCAATGTCATCTACTGAGGCTGAATATCGTGCTCTAGCTTCCACTGTTGCGAGATGTAGTGGATTCACTACATTCTCCAAGATCTTCAAACCCAACCCGATGTTGCTGTTGTTCTTTATTGTGACAACAGTTCTGCTAGGCATATTGCTCACAACCAGAGCTTCCACGAACGAACCAAACATATCGAACTTGATTGCCATGTTGTGCGCGAGAAGATCCAAGCTAAGTTTCTGCATCTTCTTCCCATTCGATTGGAGGAGCAGCTCGCCGATGTTTTCATTAAATTTCCTCATCATATGCGTTTCAAATCCATCATTACCAAGCTTGGATTGATGAATATTCACCATCCAACTTGAGGGGAGGCCATTAAGTTTTCAGTTTTGTAATCAATGCTCCGAAGAGCACTGTTCCTATTTTAGGGTGTTTCTGTTTTTAGTCTTTATTGTTTTTTGTTAGAGATTATCTTCACCGGAACCCTATATATATTCAGGGTTCCAGCTCTTACTTCTGTAACACAAGAGAAAAGAAACGCTATTATACAATAATAAAGAAAGCTTTTACTTACCTCTGCGACACGCGTTCTTCCCCTATCATTTCCTGTTTCTCATTCCATTGTTCTTCCTTCGAGCTCCGGTAGCGCACACTTCTCTTCTCTCTCGCGATTCTCTCATTTTTCGATGGCACCTACCTTTTGACGAAGTGGAAGCTTCCCGCGAAAGTTTGTGTGTTGCGGTTTGGGCCAGATGATAATGGACCTCAGACACAATGTATCGGGCATGGTTTTAATGTGTTTAAAATAAATTTAATTTAAAAAAAAATGACTTTTCATTTATGTTCATTTTGTTTTTTAAAATTAATGCTGTTAAAAATCTCAAATCAACTGAAAGTAAAATTAATTTAAAAAATGTATATGTGAATATAAATTTTACTTTATAAATTTAAAATCAAATTTTGAAAAGTCTTGTTTCAGAAGATTTCCGGTGATTCGAAAGTCAATTTTACTAGATAAAAGGGTTATTTTAAAAAGGTTAAATGCATTCATTGGTCCCTATTTTTGCTGTCTTTCTTCAATTAGGTCCCTATTTTTTACAAATGCTCAATTGGGTCCCTATATTTGAAAATTGACTCCAATCAAGGACATTCCGTGAACTTTGGTGAACGACGTTAAATATGTTCTGTGCTGGCAACAGTACTGTAATGGTACAGACAGGTGGCAATGAAACACATTACATGGTGACTATTTATTTTTATTAAGGATTAAAATGAAAAAAACATGTGGGTTAAGATTAAGTAAGGGTAAAATAGGAAAGTACATTAAGTTTAAGTTTATAAAAACATGTGCGTTAAAGGGTGTTTCTTCTTCGTGGAAGGGTGTTGAGCTGAAGCTGATAAAGGGTGTGGTTCTTCTTCGAAGGGTGGTTCTTCTTCGAAGAAATCAAGGTTGGGTCTGGTGGGGATCAAGTCTGTTGTCGTTGCAGCTTCGAAGAGGATGTCAAAGGAGTACTCTTGTTGTTCGTGGACTTGCATAAGGAACGAAACCCCTATTTGCCATTGTGGGCAAAGATCTGTGATGAGAACTGCGAACACTATGAAGAATCGAGGCAAGCATTTCTGGGAATGCTCCAAGTATAAGGTATGTTGTATTCAAGCTATACGTTCCATTTATGGTATCGTTTCTGAGATTAGGGCATTTTCTTCAAATGTGTTTGCAGAATGGTGGTGAAGATGGTGGGTGCAACTTNTTCAAATGGTGCACANATGTTGGAAGTGAGGACANTGGTCGTTATGTGAAGAGCGAAGAGAAGAAAAAAACTTTGGTCATTAGTGAAGAATTGAAGAGTACTAGGAAAATGATTGTTAAGATACAGAAATCAGTCTTGTTTCTCGAAAAGTGTATGAAGGGGTTGATCTTGTTGGGTTGTTTTTTATGTGTCATAATGATGATTTTAGTTTCAATGTTAGTGAGAATGGGATGATTCGCTGTAATGTTATATGTAAGAATGTAATCTGATTCGATGAATGAATGAAATGAGAATGAGATGTTTTTTTTAATCTGAATCTGTAATTTGTATTATGTTGTTGATCCTTATAAGTAGTACAAAATAAGTAAATATTTGAGACTGCAAATCATATTTTCACTCCAAGTCATATAAATATTTGGTGAGACTGCATGTCTCAAATATAAGTTGAGACTGCAAGCCACTTGTATTATAAATATTTGACATCAATCAGTATATATATATGTTGAGACTGCAAGTCATATTTTCAGTGCTAGACTGCAAGTCGTATTTTGCTGACTGTTATTGTACCAAATAACCAACAGTGTCAATAGATTAAAAATGGCAGATATTTAACCAAATAACCAACATTGCAAAATCAGAAACCCAGCAATAGATTAAAGATGGCAGAAAGCCAGCAAGATCAGAGGTTCATCCTCTATTACAATAGATTAGTACTGAATACAAAAAGTGCAGAATACCAAAATCAGAGGTTGATCCTCTATCACAGCAACAAGTATTAAAGTGCTGAATACAAAAATAAGGTGGTTCATTCCTCTATTACAACAATAAAGTCATTGGATTTCTATGCTTGATCCTCATTTGCTGATGGCATGATTGGTTCATTGGGTGGTTGACTTTGTTGTGTTTGGTCAGTGACAACTGATTGTTGGGTTGATTTCTTGCAAGACTTCCTATTGTGACGCATTTCTCTACAATTTCCACATCTTTTACGTTGACCGTTCTTCCTCATTCTTGTTTCATCCCTGACCAACTCCCATTCTTCCAACCTGCGTTTCTTCTTTGGTCTGCCTGGCAATGCTCTCTTTGTTGGAGGGAATACATCGTCGTAGCAGGCAACGCATGGCAACATGGAATTCCTGAGAGAGCCCATTTCTTGCAACTGCATTCATGTTTGTCTAGATCAACCACAAGCTTCTCCCCAACTTGAGAGGCATGACAGACTTCAAATAACTTCTCTGCTGACCAACTGCAAAAGAACAACCACTTTTCAGTATTGACAATTTTAAACATGAAGTTACATGATGCTCATATTGAACCATACCTTGGAATCCAGAACTTAGTTAATTGGGACTCCTTATTAAGTCTAGTCTTGATTTTAGGACAAACGACCCCACTCAATGATTGACATTTTGCTCTGTTAGTTGCCCATCTTTTCATTATGTAAATCCTGATGTCCTCCATCATGCTTATTATTGGCTTGGACCTTGTATGCAGCATAACACTGTTGAATGCCTCTGACATGTTGTTTACTAATGTATCTCATTTACTTGTGGTTGTAAACCATGATCTCGACCAGTGCCTACATGGTCACATATTAACGAGACAAAAGCTGAGATAGGTGCAATGATAATTCAAAGTGGACACTTCCTAAGCAATGGTCTTTTCATCTTATTCAAACAACAATAATAACAGACCAACAGTATCAAAATCAGTGGACTATTTAGATCAATTAAAGAACAAAAGATTGTGGTTCAATTAATCGATTTGGAATACAACTCAAATCTGCATGTGGAATTCAATCAATGCTCCTTCAGTTTCCTACACAACTAGGTAAGGCAAGGTGCAGGAATCAAAACAGAACAGGACAGTTCAAGCAAAAACAACACAGTAGAGCAACCAGAACAAAAATAATTATCAGTTTATGAAATACAAACCTGAGAGGTATTTTAATCAGATATTTAAAAGCTTCAATGTTCAGCTCTTTGATATTTGTCATTTCCTTTTCCCATGTTTGGGGAGTGGTTGTTGTAGTTGCCTTCCACATCAACCTCTTGAGCTATTTTCCTGGGAATTGTTTTCTGAAATTGGCGTATAGGTGTCTAACGCAAAATCGGTGATCCACTCCCTTAACTCTTGGATTTTCTCTAACAGTTTTCTCCAATCTCTTACTCAGCCATTTTGAATTCAGTAATTTGACCTTGTGTTCTCTACTACAAGTGTGGTTATCAACAATAGTCCTTAATTGCCAGGTTTTCATTGTATCCATATAACCAAAATATGCCAACAAAGGGCACTTTTCTTTAGATCCCATACATTTCGCCCTAACCCTTTTCTTATCATTTTTTACATATCTTATATTTCTACCATTTTGTATTGCATAGGTTTTTATGGCATCCAACAAATCTTCCTTCTGAGCAAAATACGTCCCCAAATCCCACTTGTAATCAACCATTGATTTAGGCATAGTAAATGTCACAAACTTGCCATAACTCTCTTCATCATCTTCTGCATCACTTTCTACTCCACTAACGAGCTCTTCAGATTCCCATTCTTCATCAGATAACCCTCTGTTATCATCAGACTTTATTGCATCATCCACATCACTATCAGAAAACTCAGAGGCTGATTCTCCACCATATTCCAAATCAGTTTCTATATCACCAAAGCAATTTCCATTTTCCTAGATCCTCTTGTATTTCACAGTCAACCAAGCCTTCCATATAGTCATCATTAACATGAACATTGCTATCACCATTGCCATCCTCACCACTAGAACTACAACTACGGACAATAGCAGTATCTCCTTCACACTGAGTTTCAATATGACCTTCAACAACCCCATCACCTTGACATATTTCTTGTTCAACAGGCACAATATCTTCAACATCAACTTCCTGCTCACACTCAGCATCACCATCACCTACCTGCTCACACCCATCATCACCACCTTCCTTTTCACACTCAGCATCACCTTGTTCAGCTCTCTGACCACTACCTTCCTTTTCACACTCACCTTCAACTTCTCCTTCACACTCACCACCACCTTCCTTTTCACACTCACCACCACCTTCCTTTTCACACTCACCCTTACCACTATCAGCCATCAAATTTTCACCTTCTTCTTCAACTATATCATGAGNAGCATTTTCTAACAAGTATATGATCTCAGGTTGGGAGNCTAGNTGAACAACAAATANATGCACTTGACCNTTGAGCNTAGCTAAATTTNTCATATGCATGGCTCCTNTATCATNAGTCAAAAGCTCTAACCTATTCTCTAATACAGAACCACCCCCTACACAATACCATAACTCCTTAAAGCCATCATATCCAAGTCCTTTTACCACACTAACAATAAGGAAATAACTCCAAAAATCTAGGTCAAAAGAGAAAGTTGTATTTTCTCCCTCGTACTTAAGTGACCCATTCTTCATAAACTTCCCTCCATGGTGAAAAACAACATCAAATTTATCCTCCATTTTCAACACAATAACATTATTTAACCTATAAAATAAGATCCTATAAGTTACTTCAAATTATAAAACATCTTATCCTATATAAATATCCTATATAACTAAACCAGATAACGGGTATGACTTATATCACCAAAGCAATAAACAAAACATGCAACAACACTTGACTTAAACAAAATAAAAACCACATTCACATGGTGGACCACATTGCAAGACCACTTTAACAACATATGCATAAAAAAATAGTCTGACAGAACTACAAATATGGGGGACCACATTACTGAATCAAACATGGGGGGACCAATATCGAAAGTAACAATACAATTTTACATGCCACATTATCCAAAAAAAACGATATACTAACCTCAACACGTACAACCAAATTCTCCACACCTTTCCACGACAAAACCACCGATGATGATTATCTCCCAAAATGTGTCTTTTTGTCAGCCAAATCTCTGATATAAAGCACTGCTCACCGCTCACCGTTGTTCCCCAATTCCCGACCACCACGAACCCTATTTCCCCAATTTCGCACACGACATTTCTCCAAACCTAAATTGTTTTAATCACCTCAGATCACATTTCACAATTTCTCTATTTTATCCTTACTAAAACTTAAGCATTAGTAAGCACGTGATTTTAAAATTCCCAATTTCCCAATTCACACATGTATTTAAAATTTTAATCCTTAAAAAATTCAAATACTAGCCACGTCATAACCACATTCTATGCCACCTGTCTGCACCATTACAGGTACTGTTGTCAGCACAGAACATATTTAACGCCGTTCACCATTGTTCACGGAATGTCCTTGATTGGAGTCAATTTTCACATATAGGAACCCAATTGAGCATTTGTAAAACATAGGGACCTAATTGAAGAAAGAAAGCAAAAATAGGGATTTAACCTTTTAAAAATTATGGAGTTGCATGTAGAAATTATGGGGGGCAAGAAGAAAATGTCTTATTTTGTCAGGGCCGTGGATGTTTTGGGTCGAGCCTAATGACTGTGTGACAAGTACAGTGTCACTCATTCGAGAGATAGGGTTTTAGACTTCCAAAACCCTTCGCCGATATCAAACGATTCCGATCACGAAAATGTCATCCGCTGCCGCCAGATCGATATTTCGATCATGCTCCGCCGGTCGTTCGGCTTTTCGCGTCGCCTCGGAAGCCAAAACGGCTCGTTCTCCGTTTCGCATCGCGTCCAATAGACCTCTCTCGCAATCCACTCTCAGGTAATAACGAACACTTCAATGCATTTCAGGGAAGCTTCTTTGTGGTGTTACTGTATTAGTAGATAATACCACTGTGTTGCGTTTGTGCGATAAGGTTGCCTGTGGAGTTGAGTTCGTGTGTGGTATCGATGATGCCGTACCACACGGCCACTGCTTCCGCGCTCATGAATTCCATGCTTTCAATTTCAAGCCGCACGTCCGCTTGGATTCCCGAAGGTATCGTCAGTTGCACTAACACTTTTAAAATGTTCAATGTATTCGAATGAAATTTCGAACGCCTTTGACTATAACATTGTTGACTCCATACATAGTATAAATGATTCACAACGGGTCATCTTTTTGATTTCGAGTCCTTTCCGCGGGAGGTGCACTTCAAAAGAAACTGGAAAATTAGGTAGTTGTGGGTTATAAGAATTATGGATTACTTCCAGGATGTAGCGGTTGGTACTTGAATTTTGCTGCTGTACATACGTATGTGCATTTTATTATCCTGAATAGACAGTTTGAATAGATAATCCTGGTGTTTGGTGTTTCTGTATAGTCAACGGACATCGAACAATTTCGTCTAAAGTTCACTTTTAAGAGCATCAAATCTCAGGTCATTAATGAGACAATCATCTAATATTATGTTTACATGCTTAACAGATTTAAGTTTGTGTTTCCATAACTACCCGAATTGGTTCTGATTCCATCACTTCGTGTTTACATGCTTTAGCCTTAAACGTGGAATTGGAATTAGTTATGGAAGAACTGAATATAAGTAAAACATGCACTAAACGTTTTGAATTATGAACCTTTTGTTTTTCTTAGAAGAGCCAAATCCCAAATAATCTTACTACTTTTGAAATTGGTTGGTATATTCAACGTGGATCAGATAATTAATTTTAAAGGAATTCAGAAGATGTGTACATTTTTTCTTTGGTAAAAAATATTAGAGTGAGCTAGGGAAAATTTGGGCTAAGTGCACCGTCTGTTTAGGTTCTAGTTTGCATTCATTGTTATTTCCTGACAATTGGATTTTTCTTCTGAATTAGGTAGCTAGCATCTCTAGGATTCCATGATGTTCTTTCTACAATTAATTTTCGGGTATGTTTTCTATCAATTCTTGTACGAGATTTAATATTTGACAAAGCGTGCAAGATACATGCGTAATCTAATATCACCATACACCATATTCACTGACACCGAGCATTTTGTCTGTCTGATGCTTGACCATGTGTTTCTATAACTACTAATCTTCTATGTAAGATTGGTGGATTGGTTTCTTCCCTGCGTCATTTGTTTGCCCGCACCCATTTAACTAAACTATTTAGTGAAGCCATACCTACTCCTTTTGGTTGTAGGCCAAAAGCAAACTACTTGAAGATCAAGAGGCGTAGATGGGATTGCCGGGACTTTCTATGATTTGATGTTCAGCTTGAAACAAGATTTTGTTTTTACCAGTAATAAGTTCTAGGCATCTATAACTAACTATTTAACATTATTTTGAGCACATTTTTGTGCGTCTGTCATGTAGAAGAACATTTTTTTGTTTGCACTGGAGGTTTTTGTTCTCTTTATATAGATGAGCCATTTCGAGCATCTTGTGCGTCTTTATTCTTATGAAAATACTCAGTGTGCGATAAATTGTTGATGAAAAGATTGAGATAAAGATTATTTTAGAAATGATTTTATTATATATATTCCTTCTACAATTACTAATTAACTGCATACTTGGGAGTATTCTGTATATGTGTCTTACGTGATAGTTCTGCTGAATTTTGTATAATAGCCATAATTGCAATATTTCATTTTTGCTCCCTAATTTTCTAGCCAGTTGTGGTCATGCATTGTAGGGACCATCGGGAATTAAGGTGTAATATACTGATCTTTCTTGTTTAATCAGATTGCAATGATGATGTTTGATATCATTCGGATTAAGAAGATTGAAGCAAGCTTTTTGCATAAAAATCTGCAATGCATGAAACGTGTCGCCGAAAACATTTGGAAATTTGACTTGGCCATTGTAGAAACAAGTTGATTCCCAAAAGGGAACTTTAAAACCTAGACCACCTGTACTTAATTTCCTTCCTATTTAAGATGATAAAAATCATTCAGCTTACTAGTACCTAAAGGCAAATAATCGAAATGCACTGCAAAGTACCAATGAAGTTTCCTTTTGTTTGTCCACATTAATTAGAATGTTCACGTTGAAGTGGAAACTTGTTTATCTCTAGACTGTTATTTTTCTGTATAAAAAGGGTTCATGATACTCGAAACGTTGTAGTGGCTACCAAAGTTGATTTTATTTTTTGCTTCAAAATTTAATGTAATTTGAGCTCTGAATACCTGAATTCTCAAATTCTAGGTTTCTGTCAAATCCCACTGCTCTCCCTCATTAAAGTTCTGATTCAATGTTTTGCTTGTATAGGTCTGTGAATTCCCCTAAAAGCAGACCTGCCTTGCAGAATCATGCATGGCACTTTCATTGCCTTCCATATTTGAAGGGATTTGCCACCAGTTGCCTCTATAGTGTTCATTTATCTCCTAAAGGTTTTAGTATCTCCACAAGATTAGAGTATGTTTCTTACGGAAGTTTAAACTCTGAAGTCTGCTAAGTTACCCGATTAGTATAATTTACATCGTATTTGATTGTTATATGTTTCATGTTTCTTAATCTTTCGCTTTTCTGTTGTGGTGGCCTACAAATTTTAATTACAGGTAGTATTTTTCAACAAATCAGATTAATATATATCCTCTCACAAAATTGGAATATTTAAAATTGAAATATTTAAAATTGAACTGTTGTCGAAATCATAATTGATTGGTATAGTCAATAAATAAATTGTTCAACTCTATTTTGCAAACTGCATTCGTGGCAGTGCACACATAAATTTCTCTGGGAAAGCTAAGTCGGATCTCTTCTAATTTCATAGCTTGTTTCCAAAAGCAAGACGCAAAGTTCTGAAAAATATTTGCAATGCATAATTCCAAATTATTTGTTGGAAGATCACTGGATTAATGATAATATTGAGTAAATAATATATGCCGTTGTTTACTTTGCATGATTGCAGCCTTAAGTTTAGTTCCTGTTCTATAAAACTCATTTTTAATCCTTTAAAACCTGCTCATAAATTCCTTTTCTATTTTATTGCTAAAATATCGCGATTGCTTGGCAATTTTCTAAAAAAACGGCGGAACTTGAGTTTGTTTTAGCTAAGGGTAAGCAAAAATTGCAATCTTATACAAACGGATCCTATCCTCTAATTACAACTTTTAAGATTTATTCTTTTAACATTAATACTAAGTCATCGGATGACATGTGCGAGGTGTTTTTTTTAACATATTAAATTGTATTTCAACTTGTATATTGAACAATATAAATATTCTTTATACAATTTAAATTGTTAATAATACTCGTTTTAAAATATATTGAAACTTTATTATAACGAACAATTTAAATGGTATTATAACTTTATTTTTAACTATGAAACTTTAAAAAAATAATCATAAAAGTTAATTTAAAAATAAGGATAAAAGAAATAGTTTGAAAGAAATAAGTGATTGAGAATAATAGTTAGAATAATAGTTTATTCAAAAGAGGAAAAATAAAACTATGTAGTGTCAATTGAGAACCTTTTTCTAAATTATAATACAATAATAGATATTTAGCCACACACTATTTACAAATCTTTGGAAATTTGATGGACATAGGAGCAAAACGTTATATTTCTACAGTGGCACAAGGAAAAAAGCAGTATTCTAACAAACAGATGCAGGCACAAGTGTTGGTTGTGTAGTCCTAAAGAAAAGCTTCAACTCTATGTCCTTCTCTTACATCTCTATATATGCTAAATGCTTCTTCCATTATCTTAGCTTGTGCCAACAATTCTGCTCTTTGTATACCAGAAGGGTGGGTAGAGAGATAATCTATACGCGTAGAATCACCAGCAATATTCCCCAACTTTTCATACACTCCAGGTGCCACCCGGGGATCATAGCCTGCTGATGCAATTAGCAGCAACCCAATGTAATCAGCTTCTATTTCCATCCTAAAAAAAGTGAATAAATTAAGTATATTACAAAATTTGTAGTCCAAGAACACCAGCATTAGAGATATATTTGCTCTATTGATCTCTAGATAACAAGAATTGCACCACAAATGGTTCCTATAATGACAATAATCTTAAAAGCTTTACCACGATGGAAATCCTATAAGCATGAAATTAAGGCATTGAAGAATCGTGTAAAAAGTCATTCATTCACATGATTCTTATGCATTGATTATACCAATCAACTAGATTTAGAGATACTTTTACCAATACCATGAGGTTGTTCCAGAAATCAATAGTATGTTTTTATACTCTATTGTGATTAGGAATCTCATTGGAAAGGAAAATTATTGATTGTAGTTGTGCAACAGCAACCAATATCAACAGTGCCATTCAACTTGTATCTATATCAGCTGATTCATCTCACCATGTACAAAAGATTCCTTCAGTATACAATATTTATTTAAGTTACACTAAAAGTAATAGTAAGCTTGAATTGGTTCTGTTTTTCTTTACTCTCTTCACCTGTAATGTAATAGAATCTTAAAATCGATTTATAGAAAATTAATTGCTATCAGAAGTTCAAACTATGTTTAACATGTAAGGAAAAAATGAAGTATAAAGTTCAACAGTGAAATTGTTATAAACTGTTAGTTATGTTTAGTCCAGCAAAACAATTCATTGGAAGGAAAATAAAGCAGCAACAGCATTGCTCCACACTTAACATAAATGAAAAAACCACAGAAAATAGATTGGTTACAAAGGGACAATGAACAAAGCATACCGCCTGGAGAAAGGTAGGTGGAAGAAAACGGATGACACTATGTTGACAATATCAGGTATGAGAAGCTGATAAAGTATTAATTGTAGAATACCAAACGACAGCTTCTTTGTAATACCCTCTGCAGTGTGTCTTGCAACAGCATGCCCAACCTAATTAAAACCAAAATCTGTATAAGATGTCTGCATATCATATATGCAAATAACATATTAGTAAGTTGTACTATGTAAGCTTAAACCAAGCACAAGTATAATACCTCGTGCCCAATAATAGTTGCTATCTCTGCATCACTTTGAAAATGCTCAAACAAACCAGAGAACAAAACTATCTTCCCACCAGGTAAGCAGAGGGCATTAACAACAGGCTCATTTACGATCAAAATTTCCCAATTCAATCCATCCAAATGTGAGGTGGTAGCTTTTGACCGTCTTTGCTGATCATATTTCCAGCATTTTTTCTCATCAAGAATCTTATCCCCCTGGTGAACCAATGCACTCAATGTCTCCCTTCCATCTCCTTCAACCAGCATAGTATGCTCTGATGCATTATCCTTCCTCAACCCTCTCTGTAATGCACCAACTATTTCCCTAGCTATCATTGTCACCCTCACACTTTGAGGATTTATTGGAGGCAATATCTTCCCCTTAAAAGTGACTTTAATTTGTTCAAACTCATTTTCCCCAAGCCTCCTCTCAAAAGCTTTTGACAACAGAATCAAATGGGTTCGGTTGGTACAAGGAACCGTTTCCAAGTTCCCAAAATAGACAGTGATTAAAACCCCTGAACCAACCATCACAACACAAACATGCCTAATATTCTTAAACCAATGCCTAAGTCCCCTTGGCTTGAAATGTTGCACGTTATATGGATCAATACAGTAAAATCTCTTAGCCCCCAAAGGAAAGAGATTGTGAAAGTTACCATTAACTCCAACAACACCTTGTGCCCCCAGTCTCTGAGAAATCGAACACCATGAAGAGAACCCATTAAAGATAGCCCCTTTTGAACCTGAATCTAAATACCAAGATTTGCAACTCCTAAAACTATGCCGAAAAGTTGGATTTTGAGGCATAAATCTCGAAGCCAAGATGCCAAGGTGATCAAGAGCTCCCCTTCTGTGGTACCCCATGATTTAGAAAAGAACCAAATCTAAACCAGAAAAAGGGGTGAGGGAGATTTGAAGTTTTAGAGAAATTCAAAATTCAAGGTCTATGCTGAACATGAATGAGAGTGGCAAAACATAAAAAGTTCAAAAATACCTGAGTACACGGCACTTTTAAGATATCAAAGAATCTAAAAAGAGAATACTGAAACACACGTGGCCTGTCTAGTGTTTCGGAACTACGACCATGGAAGCAAAACTACACTACATTTGAAGAGCTCCATGGTAACACACTACCTAGAATCTTGAATTACTCCAAGTCGATAAAAAAACAACTCAACTTACACCATTCCTCTAAATTTCTAACCAATTACAATATTTTGGAAAAACAGTGCTCTAATGATAAATCATCCTCTAATTACAATAAGTTATAACACAGTTAGAAAGCTGCTGTCTTTTTGCTCTAGTCTTACACAGCAATTGAGTTACCACAAGTAAAGGACCAAAGATTCGACAAATTAGCAACATTTTTTTATTCATGGTTTTAAACTGTGGTTCACAATCCCAGGTCCATCATCCACAATCTTCCCGCAAGATCAAGAATCCAGCAAGACCAAAACCGCAATTTAAAACCATGAGAATAGTATACCCAAATCGAACGGTAGAAACTTATTTATTAACGTTTTCTTCCAAGAAACCAAAAGTTGATTCATTTTGTGCAGGGTCTAACATAAAAAATAGCCCCAACTTGTTAAAAAGTCAAGAAAATGAGGTTAAAGAAGAAAAAAATAGGTAAAGTTTGAAGACGATTATCGATTAAGAATGAAGAAAGTGCAATGGGCAGAGAAGTACGGTGTTGATGAGCAGCGGTGAGTGGAAGGTAGCAGCGATGGATTGAATTGGGAAATTGATCTTCTCTTCACTTCACTACCACCTTACCATACGTTAACTTTTTCTTACTATATTTATTGTTTTTTAATTCATAGCATCATAATTTAAAATTTAATTATCATAACTAAATTTATTTTAACAACTCCTAATTTTTTACGGTACGTACTCAAATTAAATGTTATGAATATTTTATAATTTCAGAATTATTTTATGATAATAATAAGGTTTTTATATTTCTTCAAATGCTAAAGTAATGAATAATTGAATTAATAGTAATAATTATAAACTTTAATTTCAAATTTCATTTGTTAACACCATTTTAATTATAATTTTAATATCTATATTATATATTTACATTATTTTAGTGATAATTTATGTATATATATATATATATATATATATATATATATTAATGTTATTTAAATTTATTAAATTACTATATATGTTATTATAAGAAAGTGCTAAATTATTTTCATTGATTAATTTTGTTAAATGTATTTCAAATGTTTTGTATTTTTTAATTCGTCAACGTATACATTGTCTTAGCCTAGGAGACTAACAGTTTATATATTGATTTCAGAATTCAAATTGATCTTACAAATATTCATACCGATTCAACTCATTTGATGAATAAAAATATGTGTAATATCTCTTTATTTGGTAACAAGTGAATGATTGTTTCAAAAATTAAAATTAAATAAGTTTCCTGGTTAACAAAATTAATTAAAAATATATAACTACTCTCTTTATTTGCTAATTAGTGAATGAGTGTTTCAATAATTTTAAAAAAATATAATTTAATTTCCATATGAGAAATAATTAAAGATATGTTACTACATCTGTGTGAATTTCTATGGAGAAAATTTACAGAAACGCAGTCCGAAAATCATCTGATAGTGTAAAAAGTAAACCGTGGTAATTTTTACATAAAGTCAAAGGATTATAAACTTTGATAATAATAATAATTAGTTAGATTTAGTTACAATTAATTGCATATAGTGAACATTGTTCATCCATAAAAACAAACACAAATTATCCAAAATTAATAGCATTCCTTCTTGAAAGCTAACACCTTACCGGATAACTTTTCATGTGAAAATGAAAAAATGTAACTATTTTTTTCATGCATATGGCAGCAACAATGGTAACATCCAACTTCCAACACTATCAGATTCTGATTAAACTACAAAAGACAAGGGTTGATGTAATAGCTGTTAGCATCCAACTTATAGAAGGTGAACAAAAATAAAGTATTCACAGCATACCTCACGATGTAAAAATTGCAAACAAAGCAACTTGTTGGTAAACAATGCATTTTACTTGGTCATTGTTGATGACAAGTAGAAATTCCAGAAGATTGAGCCCATTGACATGAAAGCCACTCGAGTTTGAAGAGGCACCACCCTATTATACATACACCAAAAAAAATAGCCAACGATGTAAGACTGGCTATGTAAACAATTCAAACCATAAATAACTAAATGATTACTGACATATTTGAAAACTAGAGAAAGTATGCTCAAAATTAGTGAAGTTCATCACCGTTATACTGACATGAGCACAAGCCCCTCTAGCATAAACCCCTCATCAAGGGATTTAAAAAGTGGAGAGTTAAATGTTATTTACATTAAGTAAAACAAGTTTGCACTATGGATTGGAGAATTTCTACATGACAATGGAAAGCAAGAAACTATTAGTAACTAAAAGCTGAAAAACCCTGATGTTGTCTGAGTAAGGTCCTACCACTTCAACGTGCAACTGCCATTCAGAGGGGCAAAATAACATATACAACCTATGAAGCACAGGTTCTTGTTAAGAATAACAATGGTTATTTCTCTCGTTTACCATCTCTCGTTTTGTTTGTTTATTATGTATATTTGTTTGTGGTAAAAGTATATTTAGTTATAATACTTTCAGAAAGTTTAATTATTATAAATACCTTTAGCGTGTTATGTAACAATCACAGATATAAAATATAAGAAGAAATGTTTAAGATGCTAGACACCAAAATTCTCTCTCTTCCATTATTTGATATTCAACATTTGGTATCTGAACAAGTCGCTTTACTCCAACTACCATATAGTCAAGAGATTATGGTGTCTGTATTTGTTAGTTTGGGACCATGACAAATATTGCATCTTCAACTACCTTAATGGAAAAGTCGAACAACGACAATTATGATACTTGGAGCATGCGTATAAAATACTATACGCTTGGACAAGACTTATGGAGTGTTGGTGGTGTCGAAACAATCGCACCAACTGACAAAGGAGAGAAAAAGAAATGGAAGATAAAGTTGGAAAAGCTATATATGTATTTTCCATCACCGCAGAGGATGAGTTCTCACAACGATTCAAAGACCTCAAAACTCCGAAACATGCTTGGGATACTCTTGCATCTTTATTTGCAAGGAAGAGTGATGCAAAATTGCAATTATTGGAGAATTAACTCATGTCAGTTCAACAAAGTGACACGACAATTAATCAATATTTCACTAAAGTCTATTTGCAATGAAACTGGAAAGCTAGATTCGAAGTGTGTAATTAATGAGGCAAGAAAAAGAAGAATTATTATTCATGGTTTGAATCCTAAATACCATGGGATTGTTATAGCTACTCGAGGATGGTCAAATGAGCCTACTCTGACGGAGCTAGCGAATATTCTGGCTAACCGAAAATCTTTAGACAAACAAATGTGTCTATAAATGAGGAGGATAAGACACCCTTTACCAAAAATAAAATGCCCAAAGAAGTCAATACAATGACCAAGTTCAATAATAAAGAGAAAACTCAAGGAGCAGACAAGGTTGGCAATGAGGTCGACAAGGAAGAGGTCCACAACGAGGGGAAGCAAAACAACTCCGATGTAGAGATGATCGAGAAGAAAAGAGATATTGCTGCCAAGATTATCGATGCTACAAGTGTGGCAAGAAAGGTCAATTTGCACAAGAATGTCGAGCTGAGAAAGTAGAAGGTAATGTCATTACACTCAACAAGGGTGATGAAGAATGAGATTTCCAAGCATCATTTGCTGTGGAAGAATCTAAGTCTGACATAGACTTAGATAATGAAGAGTTTCAACTGGACAATGGTGAGGAAATGACAGCATCATGCATGCAAGAACCAATAGAGGGGTGGCATTAATTACAATGAGTGATAAAGCAATTAATTATGCTAGTGATTGGATTGTTGATCCTGGTTGCTCTAACCAAATGACAGGAGATGAGGAGAAACTCTTAAATAAGGAAGAGTACAAGGGAGAGCATGTCGTGGTGAGAGCCAACAACTCTAGGTTGCCTATTGCTCATATTGGCAAGACATATTGTTCCTCGCTTTGGACAACATCAGGGAAAAGTGGACCAAGTCTACCATGTACCTAGGATGAAAAAGAATTTGTTGTCAGTCTCGCAACTAACATCAGTGTTAGGGCCTAGAGATGTAAAAGTTTATCAAAGTTTGAAGTCGCCAGGTCAACCATTGATATAGGGAAGGCGACTTGAGTCTGTTTACGTGATTTCTGCACAAGAGGCATATGTTGACAAGAAGAGAAAGAATGGGAGAGTATATTTATGGCATGAGAGACTTGGACACGTGAGATATAATATGTTGAAGGCAGTGATGAAGAAAACAATGTTAAGGGGTTTACCACATTTATAGATACATGACAATATTATTTCCAGGATGTCAATATGACATAGCTCACGCACGAGCTTCCTTATGAAGTGTCAAGATATAGGGCAATAACACCATTGGAGTTAGTGCATTCAAATGTTTTGGACCTGTGAAACAACCTTCAATTAGCAAAAATCAATATATGATCACATTTATCGATGATTTCTCAAGATATGTGAGGGTGGATTTCATGAAAGAAAAATTATAAGTTTCTATAAAATTCAAAGAGTTTAAAGAAATGATTGAGAAGGAATTTGGATGTAACATTCGTTGCTTGTACACTGATAATGGTGGAGAATTTACTTCAAAGGAATTTATAGAGTATCTGCATAGATGTGGAATAAGGTGACAACTTGTCCAAATACTCTGCAACTACTATCTCTTCTCGAGTTGAAGAATCTTCCTTCGTTTCTAGTTGTTCCTCTATCTGCTCTTGCACCTTCTCATCAATTTCCTTGGAATCTGGTAATGACCCTCACAAGAAAAAAACTTTAGACTCTATATTTTAATATTTTTAAATTACACATTAAGCTGACTCCTTTTTTTCAATATTAAATAACAAATTGAATATTTTTATAATATGTGCCCTTTAAGTGTCTAAGGGGTGGGCAAATCGAACTGAACTTTACTGCACTGCTAAAAACTGAACTGAACTGTAAAACAGTTCAGACAAACTGAACTGTAAAACAAAACTGAACTGTAAAATAGTTCAGACAAATTGAACTGACCTCTATAACAGTTCTGACAAACTGAACTGTAATTCAGACGAACTGAACTGTAAAATAGTTCAGACAAACTGAACTGAACTATACTAAATTGTACTAAATTACAGTATGAACTGAACTGAACTATTAACTGAATTGTAAACTACACTAACCGAACTATTAACTGAACTGTAAACTGCACTAACTGAACTGAACTATTAACTGAATTGTAAATCGCACTAACTGAAATATTAACAAAATAGTAAACTACACTAATTTTACCTAAACTACAATATAAACTGAACTGAACTACTAACTATACTAATTTTAAACTGAATTGTACTAATTTTTAAACTAAATAGTATAACAATACATGTTCTTTTTAATTGAAATTTATTTCAATATTTATTTTATTTTATTCATAAGTGTATAATAAATTGATTTTTAATTATTTAATATTATTATTTTCTATTTTATTTATATTTCTTTTATTATTAAAAATTATTTTATTTTTTATTTATTTATTTTATTTTATTAATAAAAAATATAAAAAATAACATCATACACTAACACAATAAATAAATATATATATATATATATATATATATATATATATATATATATATATCAAAACTTGGACAATGTAAGAATCTAAATAGTTTAACATGTTAGCTTTCTATTATTTGTCAAGATTTAAGATTCCAATCTCAATAATCATTTGAATCAGCTTTGAAGTTTCCTTCGTTTTGTTAGTAATTAGAAAGTAGTATTCATCAATGTTCATCCACATAAACTTCTTCTGTGCGCAGATAATCAAATCGTATTTTTATTGATAAAAAATATAAATTGTGATAAAAAGTTGTCTTAAAAAATTAATTATTATTTTTTTTATGTGAACAGTTTTTTATTAATATTTTATTATTAAATATCGTTTTTTGGCAAGACGAAACAGTTGAACAGGAATTAGAAAAGAGAAAAGAGTAGATACAGTTCTCACAGTTAACTAAACTGAAACTGTTAATGAGTTTAGTTTTTAAAAACTGAACCATAAAATAGTATAGTGAACTTTTAGTGAGAGTGAATCAGTTTTGTTTACTATAATATAGTACAGTTAACTGTAGTACAGTATAGATCAGTTATTTTTGCCCAGCCCTAGTGTCTATGTATATGGAAGTAGCCTTATGTGTTTAAGCCGTATGAGTCTGAGTGTACAAGGCACCAAATGAACAAATCTAATTTTTCCAATAAAGATCTAGTGAATCAAACTAGTGTCATTTGAATGTTGGTTATGTGTCCAAAACTCTGCCACTTGAAACGAAAACAATGTTTGGCTTCATTGTATTCAACTTACATACATAATATAAACAAATTGAAGGCCTAAAGAAAAGAACTAGCATGTCATTGATCAATCGAAAAGAAAACGCAACCTTAATAATAAGAACTGGTTGCAGATGGAGGGTACACTATCAGTGTTCAACAAGGTTTTAAGCATCTTAGTCCTTGAATTGGTGAGGGTACTACTACGAACTAGTTCACATTTCATTAATCTGACAATGAAACCATGGTTGTACCAGTGACAAATAATTAAAATATATATTTCCAAAGAAAATGTAATTTGGTATTGAACTTTTATTTTGTAAAAGAAGTCTCTTTTGAGTTTGCAACAAAAAAAAAAAAATCAGTTCAAACTAGTTCTCCACCACTGTTTTTCACAGGTTATGTGATCATCCAACATCATTTATTTTTCGTTGAATGACTTGACTGATGATCAATTCCCTAATTTTCAATTAAAAACTGTGTAGTTCTTTTACAACGTTGGCATTTCACTAAAGCCCAAGAAGAGACTTCATATGCAAGACATAAAACTAGCTTGCAAATCTTATTATGGTAAGGTATGGATACCTGTCAAGCCAACAGACTGGACAAACAAACAATTAACCGATTGGTTAAGATAGCCGATAGTCGTTGAGGTAATTACAAGTGATTGGCAATTAATTAAAATATTAACCATTTATTGGTAATGGGTCAGGCCTAAGGTAAGCTTATTTTAATATTTATAAATATATGTTTAAAAGAAAGGTCAGGTAACTAATTCTGAATACTCATTTTATTAAATATTATCACGCAAAGTCACTAATTTAAGCGGAGTGCCTTTTGCAGGTACCCTCTCACATGGGTTGGACAAAGAGGGAGAAGGAGCAAACAATGGAATTTGGATGATGAAAGATCATCAAGAAGCTCACTCGGTCTGCAGGACAACTCTGAATGCTTTGAGTAAGGGATCTCAATCCAAATTTCATTGTCCTGCAGACCATGTGAGCTTCTTGATGATCTTTCCTTATCCAAATTCTGTTGTTTGCTCCCTCTCCTCTTTGTCTAAGCCATATGGGAGGGTACCTGCAAAAGGCACTCCAACGCTCAAGTCAGTGACTTTGCGTGATAATATTTAATAAAATGAGTACTCAGAATTAATTACTTGACCTTCCTGTCAAACATATATTTATAAATATTAAAATGAGTTTACCCTTAGGCTTAACCCATTACCAATAAATGGTTAATATTTTAATTAACTGCCAATCAGTTGTAACTATCTCAACGGCTATCTTAACCAATCGGTTAAGAGTTGTTAATTATTTGTTTGTCCAGTTCATTAGTCTACAGGTATCCATACCGTACATGGTACTATACTACCTGTTTGACACATTGTTCATTATGTTAGATAAATTCAACATGAACTAATTTAATTATTTATAAGTGTGACAATAACTTGTTTTATCATATGAATTGAATCTCGTTATTTTTATTTATGCTATGAACTTTATTCATTTGATGCTGAAATTTATGGTTTAAACAATTTGTTTTTAGGTATAGAAGTAATTACTATTTTTCTCATCAATTTTTGTAGGGAAATGAAAGCTTGAAGTCAAAGAAGAGGAAGTCAATTTGAGACCTTTTCGCCCAACAACCAGAAGCCTCGCCCAACGAGAAGAATGTTGAACTTCTTGGGCCAGCAGTAGTCACTGAGTGAGATTCAAAAGTTTGCCTGTTTAAAAAACTACTTCTCATTTAGTGAGAGGCCATGCTCGCACAATGAAAGTCCACTTTTTGAAAGTGGATTAAAATTCCAAAACTGAACATGTTGAAGGGACTTTTGGTAGGAGAACAAACTAGAGGCCCTTGGAGAGCTTCTATGTGAGGAAAAACACTGGAAGGAATTCCCACTTCAAGCTTATCATTCTCTTGGCTAAGTTTTGTAATCCAAATGTCTACGAGTAGTTAATTCGTGCTTTCATTGGAATTGCATGTTAACAAATTTCTTCTATGTGCAGTTTTTCTTTTGCAATGTAAATCTCTTACATGGCTCTTGTATTTTTTCTTGATGTGCTGTGTTGTGTGGATTGGTTATCTATGCCTTAGGCTAGTTCTAAACATTGGAAAATGCTTTTAGAACTTGACTCCCAAGATTCAACAACTTTGGTATATGATTCTAGGCATAATTTTATATCTCTTGGTCATTCTAAACACCTACCCTTTATGTAAATCTTGAGAAAAAAAGAACTCGGGAATAAGTATTTTTGCTTTAAGGTTTAGAATTTGTCTCTAAGGAATTAGGACAAGTGAGCTTGTTATGTGAATGTTGGAGTTATGTTAGAGATATATTGGTTAGAAAACATGAATTGAGTTGAGTTCATGAATATAAGCCCAGTGAATCTTTATCCTAATCAAGAGGTATAATTTTAGGTTTGGTAGCTTTGACTACTTTGAATTTAGAATTATCTTTGCCTTTAAGTCTTTAGTCCAAATTAGTACAAAAATTACATTAGCTGCTAAACAATGTAAATCTCATGGGGAACGAAACTTAAACTTTCAAATTTTACTATTTCTACAATTTAGTACACTTGTCAAGGAGTTAATAATTGTTACAACTTACAAGTTCCCTTAGTAGCAATTCCTATTTCTACTAAGGGGTTTAGAATAACAGTACATAACTGTATAAATTGTGATTAGGTAGCAATAAAATGGTGTAAAAGAAGTATCAATCTCCTCCCAGCACTGGTAGGAATATTTAATAGGAAAAAAAAAATACTAATTCTGTAAATATGTCATAAGAATGAATTATTTCAAATTGCTCAGCTTAAGATTTTATGGTTCCGTTCAGATGAAAATGCCTTTCTCATTTGTAATAGAGCATTTATTATGGGAAGTTGTTAACAGAACCTTTTTGCCTCTTTGAATTTGTTGTTGGAATTTCCAAATTCAAACTAATTCAATAGAAAAGGGAAAACAGTAAACATAAATAGAAGATTAAACTGAAGGATATGAAGATGCGCACCAGAAATTTAATACACTGACAGGGATCCAGAATCTAAAACCTGCAAAGACAAGATACAAATGCTAGCATCAACCTATGTGAAGTATGCACGATCAAGTTGTGATACATAATAATTAGACAACAATATTTACCATAAAGTAACGTTGGAAGAGCATCTCTTCTGTATTTTTCTGGAAGCTCAGAGAGCCTCCGTTGCCATAAATTGTTCCATGCAAAAACAACAGCAATGACACATGGACCTAACACAATCTGGTTTAGTAAAACCTGCCAGAAGTGAGGAAGAAACAGAGAAGATAGAAGGTATCATCTATCCTTAATTCCAGCTAGCTCCCGTAAATTAGATCAAATATAAATATAAATGAAGCATAGTACCTTTAACATTAGGTTCTGTACCGTTGGTTTGGGGAGAAAGTGGTCAAGACACTGGTACCAGGCATAAGAACCAGGACCATACAAAAGGAGTCCATAGGAAGTCATTCGAAGGGCTCGTAGCCAATCATGGTCTGAAAGGTGGCTCCATAGTTCATCCTGTAACAGTCCTTTTAGGTTAATAATAACAAACCCTCTCTAAGTATCTTTACTAAGCACTATTATTGCTATTGAATATAGTAAAACCAAGTATAGGATTAATCTCTCTTAAAAACAATATCAACCAATATCAAACAATAGTAAAAGTCTATATTTTCCTAATTAACATAAAACACAATATATCTAACAATTTCTAAGAAGAAAACAAATAGCAGCTCTCATCCACCATCTCAACATGATCAAAAGACATTGCACATGGTTTCTGACGTATGAAACGCCAATGCATTAATTTACTTCACATATCCATATTCAATATGTATTTTTGAATACATGATAAATATGTATCTATAAATTATCCAAGCCTTTGTTTAAATATGGAAAATAGAAGCATGCATATAATAAAAACGTGGAATCATTGTCCCTAATGAAAATTGTCCTTGTTGTGGACAATCTAAGGAAAGAAACGAAATTGGTAATATTTTTATTTGTAGGCAATAATAGGAAGAATATATGATGATAGTGATTAATAAATTTATGGTTTAATAGGTTCAGTGGTCCCTATATTTGCTGATTTGCGTCAATTGGATCCCTGTATTTTCAAATGATTCAATTGAGTCCCTATTCATATAAAATTGAATTAATCAAGTCCTTACCGTTAACTCCAAAAGACGATGTTAAATCCCTTGCCTAGTAGCTAGGTGACGTGTCATTTTTCAGAGACGTGGCACATAGGTAAAAACTTAATTAAAATGATTTTTTAATTTAAATCATTTTTCAGAGATGTGACACCACGCATCCCCGTTGCTGTGTCGGCCTTCGCCCTCGACCTGAGGCGTTGCAGGCGACGCAGGTCGCCACTGCGGTCTTAGCCAGCTGCCGTGTCACAGTCCCAAGGCGTCGCGAGCACTGCCGCTCTCCGCCAGGATTATCACCGGCCATAGCTCCAGGCCCTTCTTTCCTTCACGTCCCGCCTTCGCCGTTTCAACAAGGGAATCACCGACGCCACGAGCCACGACCATTGTCATTGCCGGTCATCGCGTCAACCTCCTTCACCGCCCTGACCAAATCCAACTCTACCCCTAAAACCCCATTGTCACAGCCACCTGTGAAAACGCTGCTTTCATTGTTTAATTATCAGATAACACAACCACAGAGAGGCTTGCCAAGACCACGTTTGGGATTCTATGTGATAGGTTCCTTGTTTTCTGTTGTTTCCCTTTGCAGGTTTGAGTGAAAAGCAACAATGGTGTGATGAAGGAGAAGACGATGCTGCTACGTAAGGGCACGATTGTATTCTTTGAATGCTTGGGTTTCTGTTATGATGATTGGGCTTTTGGAAAACGGGTGAGTATTGTGCGTGTGTGTTTGGTATTGTGCGTGTTGATGATGCGATGGAAAGGGTTGGATATGGTGGTGAGAGAAGAGATGGGTTAGATGAAAAGGGGTAGCACGGTGAGGTTGAGGATGATGGCACCGACGAGGGGATTGGGTTATTGATTTCGTGGTGTATGAAGACGTGGCAGTGATAGTGATTATCGCTTTTGAGATGGTGGGGCTGAATCGATGGTGGAGGCAAGAAGATCCAGTTGAAGTTGGGTGGGAGAAAAATGTGTTTTCTGGTGGTGATGTGTCTGATGGATCCTTTTGGTTTTTTAGGAGATGAAGATGAGATATTGGGGTTGAGGGAAGATCCGTGCTTAGGCAGGTGATGGTGATGAGTCCCTCTATTCTATGGTTGTAGTCTCCTCTTTCCTCTGTTTACTCTATCTTTCCTGTTTCCCAGATTGTATTTTTTTGTTGGAAAATGTTATTGCCAGCGCCAGAGAAAATACTAGTGAGGGGGAGCAGTAGAAATTAAGTTTTTACCTATGTGCCATGTCTCGGAAAAATGACACATCACTTAGCCACCAGGCAAGGGATTTAACTTCGTCTATTTGAGTTAATGGTAAAGACTTGATTAATTCAATTTTTCATTAATAGGGACTCAATTGAATCATTTGAAAATACAGGGACCTAATTGACGCAACTCAGTAAAAATAGGGACCACTGAATCTATTAAACCTAAATTTATTGTTCGTAGTGATGCTCTAGAAGCATGATCTTAATTTCAATTTTCATATTTGCAATTATACAACTATCATGTTTTATAAATTCATATGCATTTAGATATGTATCTGACATATTATAAACGTTTAAAAGAAAAACCCACATCTCTATGTTTGATATGTATTGGATATGTATCTATTTAATACACGTATAGAATCTGTAGATATAGCAGATAAAACAGTAACCAATTGTTACTAGAAAAACATATATACAGTTCTCCACTTGTTAATAAGTTCTTCCAAATGACACAGCACTACAACACTCCGAAAAGGTACGAATTCTTCTAAAATTCAAAGAAGCATAATTTCACGTAAAACTACTCATCATTTACAAGAAAATGTCATACATATTCACACCTTTTACCACCATTCTGTTTTCTCTTCATTGAATTAACAATATTCTAAGTTCCAATCTTTGTGCTCACCTGAGATATATTGTCACCACCCTCCTTAGCTTTCTTCCAACGGTTGCTAAGCTGAGCGATTGTGTCGCCGGTGAGGGCGAGGGAGGCCGCGGTCAGCGCTTGCTTAACCGGAAACCGGTAACCACCTCCGCCGGTTGCACCCGCCGAACCGGAATTGCGACGTACACGACGCCGTCGAGACTGCGGTAGCGGATTCCACTTCCACAGCCCCCAACACCCATTTCCAATAGCGTCCATTCTACAATTTTACCCTCCAAACTCGAGATTTTTTTTCGCTTTTATAGCGAAACTCCAACTTCGGATTGGGACCAAACAGACAAAACGCACCGTTTCAAGTTCAACATTTTTTCCCTTTACAAATTATACAAAAATCACGTTTTCCTGTTTAAAAAGACCTAAAGCAATAAATACACTTTCTTCACTTCTGGGCAAAATGCATGAAACTGAAATGATATTAGAAAGTGGTTTCAGTCAAATTGGATTGGGTTATATAATTATTTAGATGACGGTGTTGAATTGGGTTATAGTTTCAAACTTATTAAATCGTTTGAATCATTAATATTAACACAAGTGACACTTTTTTGTTCTTAGAAATTCATCTTGTGACTATATATACACTCCATTTTAAAGTATCTGTTCTCCAATTATTCTGATTGCAAAACGCCATCGAAGGCCTAAAGCAACAATCTTTTCTCCTATTTCTCAGTTGGGTCATGAGCATGAGAGCCAATTGTTTTATTCTCTAAGAATTTCACGTTGTAAGCTTTCCAAAGTAAAATTCTAGAATTTGTTTGATTTCAAAACGCCATTGAAGACCGATGGCAACGCTGTTTCTCCAATTCTCTTATTAGTCTCCAACTTTTGTCAGAGTTAGTGTTATGAGTTACTCAGGTGGTTTTTTGTTGCAATTAACACAAAGGTGCAAGAAACTTCCGAATCAAATGAAGCAAATTCATTCCCTTATAATCACCAATGGCCACCTTCTTCATCATTCAAATGCTCCATCATCATCACTAAGTGATCAATGGATGCCTACTCTCCTCTACAACGCCCTCATCAATGCCGATCTTATACAAAAACGCAAGGTTTTTCTTTTCACTCATATGCTTGCAAACCAAGCTCCACCCAACAGTCACACTTTCCCTCCTCTTCTCAAATCTTCCCCTCTTCCTTTGGGCACTACCCTTCACTCACAAACTCTCAAGCGTGGCCTTTTGTCTGATCCCTTCATTCTCACCGCTCTCCTTTCCCTCTATGCAAGAAAGCACCTCCTTCCTCATGCACACAGGGTGTTTGAGGAATTTCCTAGGCTTTGCATTGTTGCGTGCAATGCAATGCTCAGTGCTTTTTCCATAAATGGGCACATGGAGGCTGCTGTGGAATTCTTGGAACGCATGCCCCAAAGGGATGTTTTCTCATGGACAACTGTTGTGAATGGTTTTGCTTTGAATGGGAATTTTGGTGCCTCAATTCGGTTTTTCGGGAAGATGATGAGTCATGAGGATGTGGTGCTTGGTTTGGTGAAGCCTAATGAGGCTACCTGTGCTAGTGTGCTCTCTTCTTGTGCCAATTTAGACCATAAAGTGGCTCTTGATTGTGGAAAGCAAGTTCATGGATATGTAGTAGTGAATGAGGCCAAGTTAGGAGTAAATGTGGAAACTTCGTTGATACATCTTTATGGGAAGATGGGATGCTTGAGTAATGCTGAGAAGGTTTTCAGAGTAATGGTTGTCAAAAAGGTATGCACTTGGAATGCAATGATTTCTTCGTTGGCTTGCCATGGTAGAGAGAAGGAGGCTCTGGACATGTTTGAGAAGATGAAGCTTCATGGGTTGAAACCAAGTAGCATTACTCTTGTTGCTGTTCTTACAGCATGTGCTCGTGGAAATTTTGTCAGGGAAGGATTGGAGTTATTTCGATCAATGTGGCAGGACTTCGGAATAGAACCAATAATGAAGCACTATGGATGTGTGGTTGATCTCTTGGGTAGAGCAGGGCATGTCGAAGAAGCAGCTGAGATCATAAGAAATATGCCTTTTAAGCCTGATGTATCTGTTTTGGGAGCCTTTTTGGGTGCATGCAGGATTCATGGAGCTATAGAACTAGGAGAAGAAATAGGAAAAAAAATGCTTAACTTGCAGAGACCACTCGGTGGTATATATGTGCTTTTGTCAAGCATGAATGCAGAGAAGGAAAGATGGGATCGTGCTGGTGATCTAAGGAGGGAAATAATGGAGGCTGGAATTCAGAAAATTCCAGCATACAGTATGGTTTATTTGACATAATTATATTTCTGTTCTCTGTCCACTTTCAGTTATTCTTTTTTGTTTCCCTTCTTTACGAATAGGTTATTGTATCTACCCAATCTTTAGGAACCAGTTTAGTAGTTTTGGATCTGTAACTGTGCATATCCTGGCATCATGTTTTTATGAGTTTTAGTTAAATTGGGGACTATTTAAAGTCAATAGATATTTTATTTATCTAATAAGAAATACATTCATTATCTTCTATTTTCCATATTCATTTCCCTTTAGTTTACATGTGGATCAAGAGCCAGGTTCCGAAAGGTCCTTTTCAAACACATTCAAATGGTCACAGATGACAATTATGTGTAGCCTTCAATTCCTTGCTTTGGTGGGCATCATTTTGATCATTTGGATATGTTGATGGAGAATTTCCTCATGTCACTTGTTAAGTTAGGGATTCCTGAGCTAGCTGCGGGTGCAACTGGTGCACAAGAGATTGAAGCAAAGAACTTGAATTTAAAGGATTTAAAAGCTAAAAATTACCTCTTCCAAACTTATGATTGTGATACCACGTTAAGAAATAGACTTTTAAGTTTAACTCAACTTCATAAAATTGGCTTATAAAGTAAAGTTTACCCACTTATATACTTTAAACTGACTTTATCACTAATCAATGTGAGACTTTTAATACATCTCCTTCATGTCGAGACATATACATCTCGTGTGTGGGACTAAACATTAATGGGTTAACCAATAGTGGCTCGATAGCGGATGAAATGATATGCCCAACAAACAACAAATTTTCCGATAGTGGGTGACACAATAGGCCGGACAAACAACAAATTTTTTAAGATAGGCTCTAAACCATGACTTTGATATCATGTTAAGAAATGAACTTTAAGCCTAAGTCAATCCCGCAAAATTGGCTTGTACGGTGAGGTTTGCCCCCATTTCTATAGTCTAAATTAACCTTATCTCTAGTTGATGTGAGATTTGTACCCACTTATATATTATAAACTTGTCTTATCTCTAGTTGATACGAGATCTCCAACAGGTGATAGAGTTGTGTTTGAGACTTTCTTGCACAAGTAGATATCAAAGAAAATTTGGGATCATTGAAGTAGTGCCAAGGGAAAGCTAAAGCCAAGAGGCAACAAATACAAAGTTTCAAGGCTGAACTTGATACATTGTAGATGAAACAAGCAGATGGTGATTGCAAACAAGTTCAAACTTGATGGTGATAAAATTGAAGATGTCACTATCATTGAGAAGGTGTTGTGATCCTTAATAACAAAAATCAATTTTGTTGTTGCAACCATAAAGGAGTCTCATGATTTGATGAGATGATGAATCATGAGCACAATATTAAAAGATACGAGAATGAGGAGCAAGTGTTATAGGCTCAAATGTAGGCTTTACAAGTTTCGTCAAATCCATATACATTGTATAAAAGCAAGGGTACATTGAAAGAAAAAGGAAGCAGAGAAGCTAATGAGAGCTAGAGTAAATGACCACGTGAAAAGCAAAAAGGAACAACCAACATAAGGAAAAGAAAAGTACATATTGAGTGTTTTATTATGTCATAAATTTAGTCTCTACAAGTTAGAGTATAGGAAGGTAGAGTGATCTAATTATCTTGATCAAGAAGAAAATGAAGTTGAAATCTTTGTTAATGGTGTGTCAATTTGGAGAAAAAAATACCCATAACTTATGGTATTTAGACATGGGTTGCAGTAATCACACGTTTGGGGACAAGAAAGCTATCATTGAGCTTGATTAATCTTTTAGTGACACTGAAGTTTGTTGATCATACAAAGTTGGAGGAAGAGGTAAAGTCAGTGTTCAAACAAAAATTATGTCAGGTAAAACCACTCTTAATGTTCTGTATGTGCTTGATTTGAAAACTAGTTGAGTGTTGGTTAATTAGAAGAGAAGGGCTATGAAATTGTGATGGAAAAATAGTGTGTCAAGTCAAAGATGTTAAGTTGGAGCTAATTCTACAATAAAAACTGACCGGTAACAAGACGTTTCCTGTTTACTTGCAAAATTTAAAGTTGAATTGCTTAGTTCCAAAGCAAGAAACATGGCATGTCTTTGGCACAACTGATATGGACATCTAGACTTTTTGGCTTACAACAACTTCAACAAAAAGGAAGGAAGGTTAGAGGACTTCCTCCATTTAAATTGCCTTCAGGAGTTTGTGAAGAATGCCTTCGTAGTAAACAATTTAGAGATCCATTTCCAAACCTTTATGGACCAATTACTCCTACATCTAGTGGAGGTAAATAATATTTATAACATTTATTGATGATTTTAGCGTAAATAATTGGTGTTATTATCTGCAAAATAAATCAGAAGCATTTGAAGCACTCAACTGTTTAAGATATTGACAGAAAAACAACTCCATTAAGATGCTTCAATCTGACTGAGGAGGGCTAAATTCATAAAATTTTGTGAATAAAGTGGAATCAAGACAACTTAATGCCCTTTATACTTCTCAATAGAATGGAGTTAGCAATAGGAAGAACAAAACACGCTACTCAACATTGTGAGAGCCTATTGAAGAAATCTGGTCTACCAAAAACATTTCGGCTAGAAGAGGTTGCAAGGAGCAATCGTTTGCTTAGCAGGAGCCCATCTAGTGACTTTAAAAGGACTCCTGAAAAAGTCTGGAGTGGCACCAAACTAATTATTTACTATTTCAAAATTTTTGGTTGTTTGGCACATAGCATACCAAAATCGAACCAAACTAGAAGGCAAGGTGTAAAGCGTCTTTTCCTTGGACTAAGTGAAGAATCCAAGGCCTATGAATTGTATAATACTGTCACAAGCCTCAACACTTTTACAAGTGGAATCACACATCTTAGAAACTAAACCAGACTCAAAAGACTTGTAATTAGACCCCAACATAGATTTTTGAGTATTAGGTATTGAATTTGGTTGGGGGGTGGAGTTTTGTTGAACCGAGTTGATTGACCAAGAAGTAAAAAGTTTGAAAGTTGTCCTTAAAATTACTATTAGATGTTCCTTTGGTTTTCTTTGTCAATTCTTCTAACACCTCCTCCTGCAATGTTGCCAACAAAACAATCTCTTGTATTGAAGTAGGTCCATGTATCAAACTTTTCTTAGTATTCAACTAAAGAACTTTTCTATTTTAAACATGTCAATTTAGCCACATGATCTTCAGAGGCTCCATTATCAAACTTGGCCCACATCTTGTAAGATATGTATCTACGATTTGCGTTGGAAGTAACATGTCTTGATATAGTAACATTTCCACACAAAAAGTTTTACCTTCCATAAACAACAATAACAACCGAGCTCTATGGTGAATAAGTGTACCTTCCAACATTTTCTAGATATTTTCTTAAGAATCTACCACGATTTTTTATAAAGGTTCCAAACAAATCTTTAATTATTGGTTGGTCACCATCTCCCTTAGCTAATTAATACCAATTGTTAGCTTTTTTTTCTTCTCATGTTGGCTTCTCCACACTCACATGCCTCTAAAATGTCCACACTCAACCACAATATCTCAAGATCTCCTTAACACTCACCCACACCTAATACCTTGCACAACTTTGCTTAAAGAAATTTTGCAAATAGATTAAATGTCTGTCCATTCTGAGTGTCTATCATAATATTCTTTACCACTATCTAATTTCACAATCTTAATTTGATTTCTATAATATAACTCTATTGAAGCCTTAAAAACTTTAAAGTCATCTAAAGTTTCCTTCTTAGAACAAAGTAAAGATACATATATCACTAACAATCATCTATATCTATAAAGGTGATGAAGTATCTCAAATTATTTGTATGAATATTTTCTAATATGTTTGAACTCCTTTTAACATCTTTTTTGAACTTCTTAGTTTGCTTACCCTTAGTTCAATTTACAAAAGTTTCAAAATCAATAAAATCTAAAGTATTAAGTACTCCATCATTTACTAATTGTTTAATTCTCTCAATAGAAATATTTTCCAATCTTTGGTGCCACAACATAGAAGAATTCTCTTTCAAAACACAGTTTTAACCTAATGAAAAAATGCATAGAATTATAAGTATCATTGTTTTGTAAATTAACATAGTAAAGACCATCACTCACCTCACTAAAACAATAAACTTTTATTTGTTCAATAGAGTAAAACCAAAATCCATGAAATTAAAACACAAACCCAAAACTACAAGTTGTAAAATGAAAATTAAGTTCTTACTAAAACAAGGAACATAAAAGATTTTTTCAAAACATAAAATAAAATGAATTATTGAAACTAACTTTTGTCTCTGATAATCTTCACATGTGAGCTCATCTTCCTAAATAGATGCATTACTCACTTTTCATTGTGCCCTTAAGATTTACATATCTTGTATAGTATTATAAACATGGATTGTAGATTTAGAATCAATATATCATGTATGATTAATATGAGTCATTAGATTCATAATAAACAAAAGCTAATTCCTTTATTCTCTAACCAATTCTTAAACTTTGGACAATCCTTCTTCATGTATTCTCTTTTTTTTTGGTAAAAGAAACACATACTCTTTCTTTATTATAATCTGATTCTTATTCTTATTCTTAAGAAAAGTGATCAAATTTACCATTTTACTTTCTTCCATTAACAATCTTTCATTTTCTTAAACACACATAGTTAATAATTCATTAATAAACCACTTATTCTTACTTTAAAGGTGAAAATTGTATTATAAAAGTGACTATATATGTTGGTCTTTATGAATGTTATAGAAATATCATTTGACCAATGCCATTTTTCATAAAAATCAACATCGGGAGTGACAGTCTTAGTAATAATTAATAATTATAATTTTATAATAGTATAATTAATGTTCATCGAATCAAAATGCGAAAAAAAATATTTTCTTCCATATCTTATACTTATCACCTTTTAGTTTAAGAATACCACATGACTTAATAAATTTAGTGACATAAAACTTGTTTTTGGACTAAATTCATATTCAATTACACTTTTAAACAAAACTATTATAATATGTTTGATACTTGTAGGAAATTTAGGAAATATAATATAATATTTTATCCTAATTAATAATATAAATATAATAAAAATGGGTATGTTTTATCACATCACATATAATATATAAATATAATAAAATTATATCACCACTCAACATTAATAACTAAATATTTGTATTAACATTCTGCAACAAAAAATAAACAATAATAATATACGTATTCAAATACATAACGTAGTTAATATCATATCAGAAAACATATCTAGCCTAGCAGTTTTGGGAGAATATTTCAATTCAGTGTACCAGGTTTCGCTTTTCCATAAAACATATCGAAAAAATTCAATTCTCATAAAGGAAAAATGGAATAAGAGTTATATGAAAGACAAAAACAACATTAGTTTGTTCTGAAGAGAGAAATGAGTTCACTACTACAATATACATAATTTATTAGTGCATATCTCACATTATACTATATTTTTATCTTGAATGTGGACTTTATGGATAAGTGATTAGATTCTAATAATGTTTTAATTGCTCTTTCTGTTTTTAATGAGGAGGGAAATCCACCTATAAAGATTATCAGATACTCAAGTCACTAAGAGAGTTAAGATTTATTATATGATAGTAATTGTTGGAAAATGATGATCATATATGAAGATTCACTGTATACTCTAGGAAATATGTGGAAATCTTGCATTTAATTTGATTGTTAATTTGTTGTGATTAGATTAGATTTTTTACTATTATTGTTCTTTCCTAATTATATGCTCTGGATTATAACAACTCCTAAAGTTAAGGGAGAACCATGTATTATAAGATAGTGCAGTACGATGAATAAAGCAAGTGATGATTTTATCCCAAAAATATTTCTTCATGGTATCAGAGCGATGATCATATCCTGAACCATGACCTCATCCGATCAATCATCCTTCACCACCACTGGCGAGAACTTATCCTTAGCCAAATCGCTATGGATTCCTTCACTCCTCAAATTACAAACCATAAACTCTCTAGTCACAATTATCTTTCGTGGTCACAATCCGTTCGTATGTTCATTCGCGGAAAAGGAAAAGATGAGTTTCTTACCGGTGAATCCGTTCAGCCTGCTGAAAGTGATCCTTCATACAAAAATTGGATTGCAACGAATAATATGGTACAATCATGGCTCATCAGTTCAATGATACCCGATATCGGAGAAAATTTCTTGCTTTTCTCCACCGTAGCAAAAATTTGGGAAGCCGCCAAGTTGACCTATTCGATTGCAGATAATACCTCTAAACTCTTCGAGATCGAGAGCACTCTACACGATCTCCGACAAGGTGATAACTTTGTCACTGATTATTTCAATTCATTGACTCGATTATGACAGAAAATCGAATTGTACGACACTCATTGATGGAAGTGCTCCGAAGATGCCCTCACATACAAACGGGTTGTTGAAACGAAGCGAGTTTTCAAGCTTTTATCAGGTCTCAATAAAGAACTCGATGAAGTGTGAGGACACATCATTAACATCAAACTGTTACCCTCTTTACGTGATGCCTTCTCTATTGTCCGTCACGAGGAGAGTCAGAGGAAAGTTATGATGAAAGAGCAGATTGTAGCAGTGCCAAATGAAATCTCGGTGTTGAATTCGGTTGATTGGCCAAATCGACAACAGACCACGCAAAGGTAGGCCGTATTGTGATCATAGTCGTCGTCCGGGTTACTCACGAGAAACATGTTGGAAAATCCATGGCAAGCCGCTAGACTGGAAACCTTTCAAACCCACAGGAGATTCATCAAATCGCACTGCCAATGCTTTCGTTACAACATATGCCTTCAACAAGGAACAAATGGAAATTCTTCAACGACTTATCAGTGGAAATCATTCCACGACACCTTCGATCCAAGCCAACACTGTCATGCACGAAAACAATGAGCATATATCCCTCTTCACCTCTACCGACAACCTTTCATGCATCGTTGATTCTGGCACGTCAGATCATATGACTGGTAACTTGTCTCCATTCTCCACATTGAAGTCATGTAATTCGATTGCCACTATGACAATTGCCGATGGAAGCAAGTCACCGATAAAGGGAGTTGGAACTGTTAAACTCTCTGAAAAACTCACATTGACTCAAGTTTTTTACATTCCCGATCTTAAGTGCAACATCTTGTCAATGTCAAAATTAAATAAGGATTTGAAATGTTTAACAGTATTTGAAAGCAATTTGTGTTTGTTTCAGGAGCGGGAGTCAGGAACGATGATTGGATGTGCTAAACTCATAAATGGGCTCTACCATTTTTCTGCTAATAAACCAAGTCATCATTCTCATCCACTAGAGTGAGTATCATCGTCTTATCCTTGTTGTTTTTCTTCCAATAAAACTGGTGATGTTATGCTCATTATCGATTAGGTCACCCGAATTTTGGGTATCTCAAACACTTGTTTCCAAATTTGTTCATTAATAAAAAGGTGGATGATTTTTTTTGTGAAGTATGTCACTTGTCAAAACATACTCGTGCATCTTATATTCCATTACCATATGTTGCATCAAAACCTTTTTCAAAAATTCATTGTGACATTTGGGGATCCTCCAAAGTCTCTTCAATCAATGGAGCCCGGTGGTTCCTTATTCTTGTTGACGATCATACAGGTTTATGTTGGGTTTATCTTATGAAAACAAAATCTGAAACCATATCAATAATCAAGCAGTTTCACTCAATGGTTATTACTCAATTTCAAACTCAAATAACCAATTTTTACTCGGATAATGCAAAAGAATTTTTCAACAAAGACCTTAGAAATTTCTTCTCATGTAATGCAATTATTCATACGAGTTCATGTGTTTACACACCTCAACAAAAAGACATTGCAGAACGTAAATTGAACCATTTGTTACAAGTAGCCCGATCAATCATGTTCACCATCTCATGTTCCTAAGTTCTATTAGGGTGATGCTATTCTCACCTCGACATATTTAATTAACCGAATGCCTTCAAGAGTCCTCAAGTTCAAAACACCATGTCAGTCACTCCAAGAGTTATTTTCAGCCTATCGGTTAGTTTCCAGAATATCTCCAAAAATCTTTGGGTTTTCCTCTTTTGTCCACTTATATAATCAGGGAAAACTTGATCCAAAGTCAATTAAATGCATATTTGTGGGATATTCACCAACTCAAAAGGGTTAAAAATGTTACTCTCCCTCACAAAAAAAATATTTCATCACCATGGATGTTACATTCAATGAACAAGAATCTTTTTATCCAAGCTCTCGGCTTTAGGGGGAGAAACAAAATCATGTTGAACCCTCAATCTTCTCCTCAGTTTTCCCAACACCCATATCCTTGCCAACAAGCGAATCATCTCAAATTTCTCGTCAGTTTGACGCTGCCAGTCCAGCCACCTCAAACACGAGTCCGTCAATTCCAATTATCCCAAACACGAGTTAGTTGAGTGTCCCAAACACGAGTCCATGTTCGACAAAAGCGGATAGAGCTCGATCACATATTCAATATGAGTTCTTGACTTCTGACACTAAGCAACGTGAAGAGCAACTAGGCACTATTAATTCATCTCAAGTTCTTAATTTTAATGATACTAATGTAGATCTCCCAATTGCATTGAGGAAACAATCTCGATCATGCGACCCTTATCAGATGGATGACTACATATATTATAGAAATTTGTCACATAGCCACCATGCATTTATATCCTCTCTTGATGTAATCAAAATTATGAAATCCATTGAAGACGCTCTTAGCGTCACTGAATGAAAGCAAGTCGTACAAGTTGAGATGAAGGCTCTGGAAAAGAACAACACATGGGAATTAACAACTCTTCCTCCAGGTAAAAAAACAGTGGGTTGTCGATGGTTGTTTACGATAAAGCATAATGCAGACAAAACTGTGGATATATTAAAATCAAGACTGGTAGCAAAGGGGTACACTCAATCTTATGGCCTAGACTACAGTGAGACATTTGCCCCCATAGCAAAACTTAATATGATCCGTGTCATACTCTCTCTTGCAGCGAATTTAGACTGACCATTACATCAATTTGACGTGAAAAATGTTTTCCTCAACGGTGATTTGGAAGAAGAAGTATTCATATGTATTTCTCCCGGTTTTACTACTCAACAAAATCAAGGAAAAGTGTGTAGACATAGAAATTTATTGTACGGGCTGAAGCAATCTCCTAAAGCATGGTTCGACAAGTTCACTAAAGTCTTGAAACAAAATCGCTACAGTCAAATTCTAGCCGACCACACATTGTTTACTAAACACTCATCATTCGGGAAGTGCACCATCCTAAGTGTTTATGTAGACGACATCGTAATCACAAGAGATGACATAGCTCAATTTAAGACTCTTCTTGCTACAAAATTTGAGATTAAAGATCTCGGTCAACTATGATACTTCTTAGGAATGGAAGTTGTTCGCTCTAAGCAAGGTATTTCTTTATCTTAGAGGAAATATACGATGGATCTACTCAAGGAGACATGCATGATCAATTGCAAACCTATTGATACCCCTATGGACCCCAATCATAAATTGTATAGCCGAACAACTGAAGCCGAAGTTGATCAAACACGGTATCAAAAGCTTGTTGGAAAGCTCATATATTTGGCTCACACTAGACTTGACATTGGGTTCACTGTAATTATGGTGAGTTGTTTCATGAACAACCCATCTAAGACTCACATGGAGGCTGTTATGCGAATTCTGAGTTATTTGAAATCTGCCTCGGGCTTGGGTTTGCTGTTTAGAAAGTCTCACAGACGAGGGCTTGAAGTGTTCAAAGATGCCAATTGGGATGGCTCTCAAGTTGATAGGAAATCAACCTCGAGTATGTGCACCTTTGTTTGGGGAAACCTTGTACTTGGAGGAGCAAGAAGCAAACCATCGTTGCTTGAAGTAGTGCAGAAGCAGAACTCTGATCTCTTGCGAATGGTGTATGTGAGGGATTATGGATTCGTAGATTTTAGGTGACATGAAGATATCAGTTAGTGAACCGATTAAGCTGAATTGTGACAACCAATCTACACTAAGCATCGCCAAAGATCCAGTACAACATGATCGTACCAAACATATCGAGATAGACAAACACTTCATCAGTGATCAGATAGAGAGCAAGCAGATTTCGCTGAATTTCGTGCTTTCAAAACACCAAGTTGCTGATGTGCTTACCAAGCCACTTCCACGCGTAAACTTCACTGATATGACAAGCAAGCTTAATCTAGTTAACATCTATGATCAAGCTTGAGGGGGAGTATTGGAAAATGAAGATCATACATGAAGGTTCACTGCATACTCTAGGAAATATGTGAAAATCTTGCATTTAATTTGATTGTTAATTTGTTGTGATTAGATTAGATTTTTTGCTGTTATTGTTCTTTCCTAATTATATGCTCTGGATTGTAACAACTCCTAAAGTTAAGGAAGAATCATGTATTATAAGTACAATGAATAAAGCAAGTGATGAGTTTATCCCAAAAATATTTCTTATGTAATATCAAATATCAAGTATGAAGTAAGCATCTATTGAGAGTTATCTCTATATTTATACTATTAATATGAATTATGAATTTATATTTCTATTAGAATAATATTTATCTAAAAAATATAATAACATAAAGATAAAAAATAATTAATGCGAAATTATCTAAGATTTAATTATAATATCTCAATAAGATTCAAAACAGGTATAGGATTAGGAATAAGATTACTCTCACCAATCAGATATGGAATGTTTAAGGATCCCGATATTTTAACACTCCAAATTTGACACTATTTTGACAACGCCACGTGTCGGCTTGTCATTGGGCGTTTTTTTAAAAAAAATTCCAAAAAAGTGACGTAATTTAATATGAAATGCTTTCAAATATTTGTTTCCGAGTTTGCCCTTGGCCAGATTCATGTGACATAAAAGTTCTCTTTCTTCCCTGTTTCATCAGTTGTTGAGTTTCTCCAAGAGGTTCGTTCTCTTCCCTTACAGTCATCCAAAATCGTTTTCGGCTTCGTTTTTGTCATCTCACTGTCGTTGGTCCTTGTGGTTGCCCTCTTGGCCTTCGTTATCGGGGTGGGTGTTGCGGTGATTGCATCTTTTGGTTGTTGGTGTGTTCGTGTTGCGAAATGGCGAGTTCTTCGACCTGGGTAAGCGCGTTAATCTTTGGTTGGTTTGTGGTGTTTAGTGCTTGGTATTTGGAGTTTAGGTTTTGTGTGTTTTTTTTTATTTAGGGTTTTGAAGTTTTGGTTTTTGGAATTTGTATGCAGTTGACGGTTCGTCACTCGGTTTCCACAAAGTTCATATGTAGTTTGAACAAACGATTGAGAAAGGAGCACCAATCACTTATTGTGGGCACTCCTTTTCGGTGGTTTCTTGATTTGACTGATAATATTAAAGTTGGTAGGAAAATCTTGACTGAGTTAGTGCCTAAATGGGTGGATTCAAGTGGTGGTTTTATAATTGCAGAGAAAGTTGTGCTTATGAAAGAAAAAGATTTTTGTTTAGGTTTGGGGTTGAGTTTAGATGGGAAAGATATTGATTTAAAGGCCAAGATGGGAAGAAGTAGTTGTGTGAAATACATTGGCAATAGAACAACAGATTTCAAATTGGTTTACAAATGTTTGATGAAGAAAGTAAAAACCATTCCTTGTTCTCCTTTTTGTAGCTTGTACATATTGGTTGGGATTTGTGAGATATTAATTCCAAAACGTAATGGGACAGTGTTTCCCATATTATTTGAAATTGTTGATAATTTAAATGATTTGGCTAAATATAGTTGGGGAAGTTTAGTGTATCGATTTTTGGTATGTGGTTTGAACAAAGCTTCGGATGCTTTGAAGAAAGGAAATGCCAAAACGAACGTTTATGTGGATAGTTGTGTATACATGTTGCAAGTAAGTTATCTTTATTCATTTACAATGTTGAAATTGAATTCGGTCTTGTGGCATACATTCTTAATTTGAGTAACACTTAACATGATAATTTTTTTTTAGGTATGGTTTTGTGAGAATTTGATTCCTCCCAAAGGTGCTATAGAAAAAAATCCAAGAATATTGCATTGGATGTATATAGATTTGGGAGACAAGGTAGTGAAAGGAGGTTTGGAACATGGTGTGGTATGTGGTATGTTGTTAGAGTGATATTTGTTATTACAAATTTGTTTGTAGTATGATTTGAATTGATGAATTTCAGGTTCATGATGATGGTGATATTGATTTTTGTACGTTGAAGGAAGAAAGTGATTTTAAGGATGAACCAAGACAAAAAATGAAAGATGACAAGGCATCAACAAAGAAGCTACTTAAGAGAAAACGCAGAGAGAGTTTTATGCAAACTTTACACCAGCAACAAAGTCTAGTTGCAGAACTTAAAATGAGGGTTCTTTTGTTGGAGGAAGAGGTGGCATTTGAGAAAGCTAGACGAAGACAACCAGAGGATGGTGGACAGAGTGTGCCTCGTGAAGAACCGTCTATCTCCCCGAGAGTGTTCTCCCCAGGTGGTATTACTCCTCCAACGAAGACATATGTCAGGATAGGGTCGCGAAGGCGTTACAAGAGTAGAGCACTTCGGATTCCTTATGTTGGATTGCTTAGGATAAAGAATGACTGATATTTGTAAATTTTATTTTAGATATTGTAATATGCAGATTATGTAGCATGAACAAATGTTTTGTAATTTGGTTAGTTTTTTGTTGAAGAAAAATGGAAGTTGCCTTTATTAAGATATCTTTATTGTAAATGGTATATGATGTTTTGTTTGAATTTTTAATGAACAAACTTTAATGGATTTGAATGATGAATGAAACAATGATTTTTGACATAGGTAAGAAATGTGTATGATTTATTGGTGTGAGAGATATGTTCTAATGAGTGGTTTACTCTTGGTTGGGTATTGAAGGACAAAAATTTGTTGGCTAACTTTGAAGACCTAATTTCATGTAATTAAAAAACTGATGCAGCCAAAAAAACTGTTGTAATCGTTTACAAGACACTGGTAAACGATTACGCGAACTGATTCAGTGTTTTGGACACAAAGTTGACCACATGGAGCCAAGTTTTTGGTCACAGAGGACCACGTGTCTACTGTCTAAGGTACAACGCACTTAGAACTTATTTGATATGATTTATTGGTGTGAGAGAAATGTTCTAATGACTGGTTTACTCTTGGTTGGGTATTGAAGGACAAAACTTTGTTGGTTAACTTTGAAGACCTAATTTCATGTAATTAAAAAACTG